>NW_005871988.1:122542-144960 GCF_000147115.1 Myotis lucifugus
CAGCAACTCTGCAGGAGAATGGCTCCTGAGTAACTGCGTGGAGGCCGAGCCTGGGAGCCAGAACGGGTACAGTCGGCCTAGGCTTGCATCCGGCTCCCCAGCATGACCTTGAGCCTCAGTGTTTTCATCTGTAAAATGGGATCATATTTCCTTCCCTGCAGGGTTCGTGGATGGTCAGAGGACACGTGGCATAGAACCTGGTACTTAATAAGCATGCGGTTTGCTGCCGCTGTTGTTATCTCATCACTGTTTGGCTGGCCTGGTCCTCTGGGCCCCTGGGCATTCCCACACGCCTGCAGCCCGGCGCCAGGAGGGAGGGGCCTGACCAGGAAGCAGAACCTTCAGGTGGCCACCCTGGTCTTGTCGTCAGCAGCAGCACCCCCTCCCCCATCCCCAGCGCCCCCAGGGCCACGGGGTCCCCGTGGGCGTGGAGGGGCCCCCCTGGGCCAGCCTGCAGCCACAGTGCTGCTGGGTCGCAGCCATTGGACTGTGGTGTTTATCTTTTCCCGCTTGAAGAGGCTGCAGCAGGGGTGAAAGGAATCGATGTTTATTTTGATAACGAGTTCTCAATGCGTTTGCAAACTAATAAAATCAACTCATTAGGCTGCATATTTAATTCACAACTGTACTGTGGGAGACTCCCCTGGTGGCTGATGGGTAATACGGGCTCCCTCCTGAGATGGGGAAAGTGGCCTTGGTGCTTAAACTCTCAGTGACCTGCAGTGCTTGTCCGGGGTCCTCCCCTCCTCCACTCAGCTCCCCCCTTTCAATCCCCCCCTCTCCTGCCCGGGGACACTTTGATCTACACCGGGGACTCTGGGGGACCTCCCTCTGCATGAATTCAGGGGGCTGGAGAAGGGGGGAGGCTGGAGAAGGGGAGAGGCTGGAGAAGGGTGGAGGCTGGAGAAGGGGGAGGCTGGAGAAGGGGAGAGGCTGGAGAAGGGGGAGGCTGGAGAAGGGGGGAGGCTGGAGAAGGGGGAGGCTGGATGGCCTTGCCCCCTTAGAGCTGGCAGGGACGTGGATCCTAACATGAGAGGAGGGGCTGGAGTGGGCGGATCCCACAGCTGACGTGGGGACAGAGGACCCCTTTTCTCAGCCTGACGACGTGCAGACCCTGGCTGGGTCCTCTCCACACTGCACCCCCAGGGGAAGCAGCAGGAAGTCCATGGAGAGAAGGTGTGGGACCATTGGTTTACAGATGGGGAAACTGAGTTTCAGGGAGCTGCGTGAATCCACACCTGCTCTCGCTGCCGGTTAGTACACGGCACAGCCTGACCTCCGACCCAGGCCTCCCGACCTCCATGCTCATTCCACTGACCATGTGACAGTGGCTGGATGGACTGGCCTTGGGTCTCCTGAAGGAACCTGCCCCAGGGCCCTGGTGTCGGGCAGGGGGTGCGGGCGGGCCCAGCCCTTTCTGTGCTGCCTCTGGCGGCCTGGAGCTCCGTCCCGGTGGCTCTGAAGATGCTCGTGCTGGTCAGAGCGGCCAGGCCAGGCCAGAGAGGGGGTGCCGGCTTCACCGCGGGCCTCGGAGAGTGTGGGGTGCTGGGCCGGGCCAGAGAGGGGGTGCCGGCTTCACCGCGGGCCTCAGAAAGTGTGGGGTGCTGGGCCGGGCCAGAGAGGGGATGCCGGCTTCACCGCGGGCCTTGGAAAGTGTGGGGTGCTGGGCCGGGCCCAGTAAAGGGAGGGAGAGCCCAGGAGCCTGAGCCCAGGTGAAGGGTCTTTTGTCTTCAGCGAAATCAGGGGCAGAGAGAGAGAGAGAGAGAGGATTTCTAGTGAATGACAGTTCCCTCCGTGAGAAGAGAGGGAATGGAGACCCGCAGCCATTTCACATCCTTTGGTGACTTTCACCCCCTTTCTGACAGATGTTCATGTTCATCCCGAGAAGGTGGGGGCACGTCTCCCCTCCATGCTCTAAGGACCTCCACACGCTGCCTCCTTCACCCCTGACACACACACTCACCCACACACACACTCACATTCACACACTCATCTACCTGCTCAACACACACACACACACACAACCTGCTCACACATCCTCCCCATCCTTCCCTGGACACACATGACACATACTGTTTTACACAGATGGCATTGCACACCCCAGATACATTGCACACACACAAACACGCACACAGTGGTTGCACACAAACACACCTTGTGCATAAGCACACCCGTGTGTACACATGCCCGCCCCTCTCGGCTGCGCGGGGAGAGTCGGGGAGGCCGCCGGCGCTGGCTGTCAGCGTCCTAATTGCACCGGAGAGCCTGTGAGTCACAGACCCCGAGGTGACCCAGATAGACAGGCGCTGTCCCTGGGATTTGCAGCCTTTTCAGACGCGGGCGATGGGGCGAAATCCGGGCTGATCGCTAACTGATTCTGTTTCTCTTTTTGTTGTCTCTACCGTGAGGCAAGCAACTGCTGGGCTCAGAGTGGGGGACAGGGTGCATTTTGGGGTGTCCTAAACTCTCCCCAGAAAACACATGCATGTGCCTGAACACCCAGCATGCAGGGGATAGTTTCAGGGGGGTTGACCCCTGTCTGGGGACCCCTGCGGGGGAAGCGCTCCCAACAGTCCTGAGCTTTCAGTGCCTCCAGTCCCTGTGGCCCCGGGGACTTGGAAGAGGGACACAGGCTGTCTCCCCCACCCCACCCGTCTTCTGTGGCTGGTGGGGGCGCACAGAGATGGGTGGCACCCTTTCTCCTCGTGCCCGTGACGGTTGTTGCCAGGGCAGCTGCTGGCTGAGCTCGGCGCAGCTCGGCACACCAGCCGGGCGCTGCTGTAGGCCTTCGAACAGCTGCCTGGTGATGGCAGCAATGGAGCACTTGCCCAGCCAGCAGGGGCTCTGTCGCCTGTGCCCTCGGGGCTCTCAGTGCCCAGGAGGGTCTCCTGCTAACACCTTAGTGGGGTCTAGCCTGACTGCACTCCCCCCAACGCCTGCCATCCACACCCCAGGCCCTCACACGCTTGGCACCTTCCCTTTTCCACGTCATGTTTTATGTTTAGGGTCATGCCCTCAGCAGACCGGCAGCTCCCAACGGCAGGGGTAGTGTCCACAGTTCACCCAAATGCCTAGAACAGTGCCTGGTACACTCGGCACTGGACAAATGCCTGTTGGATGGATGGATGGAAGGATGGATGGACGGACGGACGGTTGGATGGGGACCTGCTTTCAGGCCAGGTTCTAGTTCAGATACTTCACAGTCGGACCAGCCCATCAGAGTGGGCATCGGGGATACTGTGGTTTAGAAGGAAAATATATTTGTTCTTCGTCCTGGTTCCTGCTCAGAGCCCCTGACACTCGTAGAATTTTCTGAGATGAGTGATAAAGGCGTCTTTTGTTCTGGCGATGAGGTGACTTTTGGACCCTGTAACTAAGGATGGGGGCTGATGGCCAGGGGACAAACTGTGTGCAGTGGGACTGGCACTTTCAGTCCCGCTGCCAGCCCACAGGGAGGGGAGAGGGGCTGGAGGTCGAATCAGTCGCCAGTGGCCCATGATTTAATCCGAGACGCCTGTGTGATGGAGCTTCCATTAAACCCAAAAGGACCTGGGATTTTTGGCCTTTTCAGAGCTTCCGGGCTGGGGAGCACATGGAGAGCTGGGGACAGTGGTGCCCTGGGCGGGAGTGGACGCTCTGAGCCCTTTCCCTGTGTCCGCCCCATGCATCTCTCCCATCTGACTGTCCCTCGGCTGTAACCTTTTATAACAAACCGGTAGCCAGTGAGTAAAATGCTTCTGTGAGTGCTATGAGCCACTCTAGCAAATCAAACCCCAGGAGGGGCTTGTTGGAACCTCCAGTCTAGAGCTGGCAGGTCAAAAGCACCAGGGACAACCTGGACTTCCCATGGATACCTGACGGGGGGCGGGGGGGGCAGTCCTGTAGGACCGGGTGTCAGCCTGTGGGGTCCGATGCTGTCTCCGGTAGAGAGTGTCAGAGCCGCGCTGACGTGTAGGACACCAGGTGGTGCCTGAGAATTGCGGGGTGTGGGGAATTGGGTGTCCGTACCGTTAGCACCTCACCTGGGCTCACCTGGGCTCACTCACGGCCCTGCCTTCCGCCTTGGACTTGTCCATGTGAAGCTCGTCTTGGTGGGAAAGACAGCCCATCTCCTTTCTTTGGAGACCTGGAGGATTCTGGGAAGCACTCTTGATCGCGCGTTGTCCACCCGCTTATTTGGCACTTGAGCCAGTAATGGCCTCTTAGGGACACCTCTTGTCTCCTGAGGCCGTGGGACAAGATGCTGCTCCCGGGAAGGTTGTTGAATGTGCGAGGGAGGAAGGGGCCGTTCCGCTCACTGCCTCGCCCCCGCCGCAGCCCAGAGCCCTGCATAGTGGAGACCCTGCCAACCCTCGGCGATGGGGCCTTTCCGCTGCTCTCCACCGTGGCAGCTAGGAGAGTGGTCCTTACTCTCGATCTCTGACCAGCGGCCCCTCCGTTAGACTTGGCCTCGGGAACCTTCCCCCGAGCATGGCCTTCCCCAGCTCCTTCCTGGACCGTCAGCCTAGGCCCTTTCAGGATAGAGCCGGTTTCCGTGACTCATCGCATCTATTTCCAGTGTCTTCGATTTTCCCCTCTCCTCCCCGTTCAACGGACTGAAAACCTGGATTCCCCAGGGAGGGAGCGGAGAGTGGCTTTCCCAAGGGAAATGGGCCCCGGAGTGAGCCACACCATTGATGAACCGCAGCGCGCTGGCCAGTGGCGCCTCCTCCGCAAACCCATCCTCGCGGTGGAGAGGGTCTGATCGGGCGTGTATGGGAGAGCGGGACAAGCAGGCACCAGAGAGACAGAGGCGCTCAAATTCACCATCCCCCTGAGGGCCCCTCCCAGGTGTGGTCCCAGCCCCTCACCTGCTGCAGCTCAGACAAGGGGCTCAGCAGGCCACCCCCCTCCCACCATGTCCCCCCTCCCCAGGGGACCCATGAGAGCGGCCTCGGGGAGCCACCGTCTGCATCACAAGTTCGTCCGTGGCAGTCCAGGCGTGAAGCAAAGTACTAACAAGAAACGAGCATGGTGTGCCCCCCCCAACACCCCACAAATAAGTAGGATGTTTGCCAAGAAAAACCAACACAACCCATCTCTGCTCATTAGGTCTCGTCAGCATGTCCTCAAGGCCACCTCATTTCCTTTGGTGTGAGTGGATTTTTTCCCTTCCTTTCCTTAAAACATAGGAGGAAAAAAGCAAATGCCAGTCTTTTCCGTGGCCTCTCTGGGTTGGCTGGAACGTGGGGTGTCCGCGCTCCCCGACTTGGTGAACCCGCGAGGCTGAGTCTATAGGTGGAGGGCAGAGACTGGGTCCGTAAGTCACTCAAGCAGCATGTTGAGACCCTGTCATGTGCCAGGCATGCAGAGGGCGAGTGGCATCCACGTGACTGTGACCTGTCTCCACGTGCTCAGTGAGGGATCCACATCTCCGGACGGAATTGAGTTCCTGTGTGGGGTCTCGCCGGAGCTTAGAGAGGTGACAGGGGACCCACCCAGGAGGAGGTAGCAAGGAAGCCCTCCTGGGGGAGGTGGTGCTGGTCAGATTCGGGACCGGAGGGTGGGAATCTGGGACAGGAGGTAGGAGCCCCTCTTCCTACTTTTGCCACCCTCCGCACCCCTTAGCGGACGGCCCCACTGCCTTCGGAGAGGAAGGGAGCCTCTCCATCGCAGGCTTCCAGCTAACCTCCTGCCACTCCCTGCATGTCCGCCACTCCATTCCTGTGGTCAAGCCAAGCCTGGACCCTGCCCTGCTCCCCTGCTCCCCTGCTCCCCTGCTCCCCTGCTCAGATGCCCCTCCCTCCTGTCACTTCACCCTCCCTCCCTCTCTGTGTCTGCTCCATCCTTCCCATCAGTACGCACCTGCTAGGTCTCACATCTTAGCAGTTTCTCTCCACGGCTCTGGCCGCTTCCCTGTGTCTCCCCTTCTCGCCACGCCTTCTCGAAGGGGCCATCGCCTTGGCCCAGAGAGGACCTAGCCAGGGGCGGCCTCTCCCTTCCTGGCTTCCAGAGCACCCCCCTCTCCTGAGGGGTCCTCCTGCCTCTGGAGCTCTTCTTCCCGGGCCCATGTGGGGGCCTCCTCTTCCTGCGGCAGGCACTAAATGTGGGCGCTTGCCAGTGCTCCCCCCCCCCACCCCGCAACTACCAGCTTCGGTTGCCATCGCTGTGCCCGTGGTATCACCACGGCTTTTCTGAAAACATTGTGATGAGCCTCAGACCACCTGGGTCACCATTTCTCCATCCCCGGCCTTTCCCATAGCATCACCCCAAACAGATTTGTACACCCCGAGATTTCTACACCCCGAGATTTCTAACCGTGTGCCTGCTGTCCCAGAAGGAGACCTGCCTGTCACAGTGGCCTGGGTCTTATCCCTACTTGCTCCCCTCCCCTCGCCCCGCCCATTTTTAAAAAAATATTTTTTTCTTGATTTCAGAGAGGAAGGCAGAGGGAGAGAGAGATAGAAACATCAATGATGAGAGAGAATCACTGATTGGTGGCCTCCTGCACGCCCCACACTGGGGATCGAGCTCGCAACCCGGGCATGTGCCCTGACTGGGAATCGAACCGTGACCTCCTGGTTCATAGGTTGATGCTCAACCACTGAGCCACCGCAGCCGGGCCCCTCGCCCCGCCCTTTCGTAGCTCACTAAGTCCTGCCCCCTCTCCTGGATCCTGCAACAGCGTCCTCTGTCCCCCGCACTCAGCCCCGGACTCCGAAGGGCCAGGAAGAGCGGTGTCCACAGGAATCTCAGAGCCAGTGCTCGCTCCCCCAGGCTCGCTGCCCACGGGGCTCTCGGATGCTGTGTGTGGCTGTGAGGCTGTGTTGGGCAGTAGCTCCCCCTGGCAAGCTGGTGTGTCACAACCACTGGTCCTTTCCCGTGCCCGGCCTGCCTGTCCTCCCGGGGGCGATGTGAGGATGTGGCAGAGGCGGAGAGGGGCCTACCCCGACGGGCCGTGCGTCTCTGAGTTGACTTTTCCACCCTTCCCGGAATGCGGGCCGGGCAGCCACGCAGGCGGGGCGCCCCGACAGCTGAATGGGGCTCTGTTCCTGACTCGGCCAGGGAGGTGGGAGGGAGGGTGTGTGAGCACGTTATTTCCACGGACCCCCCACCCTGGAAAACCGGCCTCGCCCTGGAAATAAACACTCCCTGGCCGGGGAGGTGACATGTTGGCGCTGGTGGCCAGGGCCTGGCCGGGCCGGGCGCTCCCTGCATGGGGCGGTCTCCCAGGGACCTGCTGCCCATTTGGCTCGGGGTCTGAGACGACCATTGTGTTTCCCTGCCAAGTGACGCCGTTGGTAGGTTCCGGGCCTCCCTCCCTGCCCCCATCCTCTTCCCTTTGACACCTCCTTCCCTGGGCTCCTGTTGAAAGGAAACATGTGACCCTGGACTTCTGGTGCCCCAAGAAGTGGCCCAGGTGGGGGCTTCGTCCGAGGACCCTGGGTGTGCCAGGGCCTGTGCCGTGGGAGCCGGACGACCTGGGCTGGAACCCGGCTCTGCCTCTCATAGGCTGTGTGACCTCTGGCAACTTTCTCAACCTCTCTGAGCCCAGGTTTCCGCTTCTTTACGTGGGGCTAATAGTAACTCTTCTCTTAGGGTCGTTGTAAGGAGCAGGGATAACAAGATGAGGTTGGAAAAGTAAGTACCCAGCACAGAACCATGACACACAAGTGGGTGCGGCCCTGTTTATAGATTCAGGGTTGGCAGGGGCCAACTTCCTGGCACTCTTGGAAAGCCGTCCTGTCTGGTGTGGCACCGCGAGCATCCCAGCGAGATGGTCCTCCTAGGGCCCAGTGGTGGCTGCGTTGAGAGGAGAAAGGGCTCATTCTGCTCTCTGGGTGGTGTAGTAGGAGCTCGGGGAGCTTTAGAATCTTCTAGAGCAGTGGTTCTCAACCTTCCTAATGCCGCGACCCTTTAATACAGTTCCTCATGTTGTGGTGACCCCCAATTTCATTGTTACAAATTGAACATAATTAAAGCATAGTGATTAATCACAAAAAACAATATGTAATTATCTATGTGTTTTCCGATGGTCTTAGGCGACCCCTGTGAAAGGGTCGTTCGACCCCCGAAGGGGTTGCGACCCACAGGTTGAGAACCGATGTTCTAGAGCAGGGGTCCTCAAACTACGGCCCGCGGGCCACATGCAAATACAAATATTGTATTTGTTCCCGTTTTGTTTTTTTACTTCAAAATAAGATATGTGCAGTGTGCATAGGAATTTGTTCATAGTTTTTTTTTTAAACTATAGTCCGGCCCTCCAACAGTCTGAGGGACAGTGAACTGGCCCCCTGTTTAAAAAGTTTGAGGACCCCTGTTCTAGAGGAAGGTGAACCCTCCTCCCTCCAGAGCAGGGATTCTCTGCAGCCCAGGTGGCCGCCTCCACCTGGACTCTCCTCAGAAGGGAGGCTTCTCCTTTACAAGGCGGGCCCCTGGGCCACTGGGCAGCCAGGTCTCCCCTCCTCCAGGATACGCATCCCCGTTCCATAACCCCCCCCCCGGCCGCCCCCCAATGGGGAGGCCTGAGTCTGGCCGGCGTGGCTCAGTGGTTGAGCATCGACTTATGAACCAAGAGGTCACGGTTCAATTCTCGGTCAGGGCACTTACCCGGGTTATGGGCTCGATCCCTCGTACGGGGCGTGCAGCAGGCAACCCATCAATGATTCTCCCTCATCACTGATGTTTCTCTCTCTCTCTCCCTCTCCCTTTTTCTCTGTAGTCAATAAAAAAACATTTTTTTAAGAATGGGGACACATATGTAACACCTTAATCAATAAGGAAATTTAAAAAAGAAAAAAGAAAGGAGGCCTTGAGGGCAGGGCCGGGCTCTTTATCCCTGCACCCCTGGGGCTGGCCCCGGTGGCCTCAGTGCGGGTGGCTTTCCCTCCCGGGACATGTGACAGTATCTGCCCTTCTGTCCAAGGTGCCCACCTGGACAGTTTCCTGCGGCTGCCACAGTTTCCCACAGGCTGGGTGGCTGAGAGCACAGAGCAGGAGGCCAGACGTCCCACGGCAAGGTGTGGGCCGGGTGGGGGGGGGGAGTTCCCTCTAGCGCCCGTTCCGTCCCTGCCCCCCGGCTCCGGGAGCTGCGGCAGCCCATGGGTCACTTGGCTCGTAGATACTCCACAGCGGCCTCTGCCTCCGGGGTCCCATGGCCTTCTCCCCCGCATCCCTGTGCCCTGTGTCTCCCGTCACCTTCCCTCTGTGCGCATCTGTGTCCAGGTTTCCCGGTTCTTAGGCCACCGCTGTTGGATTAGGGTCCAACCAATCCAGGATGAATGACCTCATCGTAACTTGGTTACAAGTGCAACCACCTTATCTCCGAGGAAGGTCACATTCTGGGGTTCTGGGTGAACGAGAATTAGGGGGTTCACGGGTGGACCCAGTACACCCCCTCGGGGGGTGGTTGTGGCTACACTCAGCTCATTCATAAAGGCGCGGGCCCCTGAAGACCGTCAGGCCTCTCTCTGGTGGGTTACCATGCATGGGGGCCTGCCCCCCAGACCCTGGCTCCTGTCCCCCTGCTGGGACAGAGATTGGAAGACATGGGGGTGGGCAGCCTGGGGCAGTGGGGCTGAGCCGCTCCAAGGACAGGCGTAGGATGCCCAGAGCGGGAGCGGAGGTGGCGCCGGCGGGCACTGGGGGAGGGATGCCTCCTTGTTTTCAGGACAATAAATGCCTCTGATGGGCCGAGGTTTGCTCAGGGACTCGGTGCCAGAGCGAGTTGTCCGCATCGATCGGACGGCCACAGAGCCCTGTCACAGCGCAGGAGGGAGCTGGCAGGCGCTCCTGGTGGCCTGTCCCCAGGGGTCCCCAGGCATCCCCCTCCGAGTCACCTGGGGAGTTAGGGAGGAGGTGACCAAAGTGGGGGCCTCTGCTCTGGAGACACCCCCCTCCTCCGTCCCTGGCCTTCTGCCTCCCCTCCCCCTCGGGCCCCAGGGCAGGCAGCAGCCCAGAGGCCTCTTGGGAAGGCGGCCCATTTTTAATGAACAAATTACTGTCCTTGTTAACAGCACGCACAGGGCTGGGGGGATCAAGGGAGCCGGAGTTTGGGAAGCAGCCATTAATTGAACGGAGGGGATGAGATCCAGATGTGGCCTGTGGCCCAGCAGACTGCTGCCGGCCTTGGGCTCCTGGGACCGTCCTGGAGCTCCTGGACGAGGTCGTGGCCGAGGTGAGGGCACGGGTGGCACGAGGGCATCAGGCTTCCCAAGGCTCAGGCCCCACGGGGCCGGGGTCCCTCCTTTTCCAGCACAAGGACCCCTCTTCCAAAGGACCTCCCTGTGCTGGGGGCTGCTCATGTGGCAGCCGCTGTTTGAGGAGACACATGACCACGGGCTGCTGTAAATTCAGTATCGCTTTTAAATGGATTCTTTTCTTATTGATCACATCAGCAGCCATGAACTGTGACCAATGGCTGTAGGGGTGTGAGACGCGTTGATTCCGTCAGCAGACAGGGTTTGGTGCACACGTGCCCTGGAGGAACCCCCGTCACAGCTCGGGGGCCCTTGGCCCCAGATTGGGGACCACTGGCTTAGCCCTCTGGATGCCGGGAATAGGCTAGGTTCCTGGGATTGAGGGGAGGCCTCTGATTTATCCTGAGCCCCGGGAAGTAGAGGGGGCTTGGGGTGGAGGAACCCATTTGAGCTGCGCTCAAAGTGAGGGACAAAAGAGCGTAGATTAACTTCTCCCTCCTCCCCTCCCTCCCTCCCTCCTTCTGCACACATGTAATATGTATTAAGCACAGCAAGGGACCCACCACCGGGACAGGCCCATTGTGTGGGACTCAGCAGTGCAAAAGGCCCGGTCTTAGCCTTCCAGAAGCTTCTAAAGTTCCATTGGAAAAATGAAAAAAGGGTGGTTCCTTCAAGGTGGCTGCTGTATTTCCCACTTGTTCTTTAACCGGAAAAGTGTCTTTTCAGCTGTCTTCTTCCCTGTTGGGGATCTGTCTAAAATTTCACTGGAAGAAGGGATTCCACCACTGAAAGTATATAAAAAAGGAAGCTGAAGCCACGGATGCTGAATCCAGTTATTTTACTGCATCAGCGGAGATGGGAGGTCTGGGAGGCGCCATGACCGACCCAGGGTCTCACGGCTCAGTGGGTACCGCCCAGGCCAGGAGCCAGGTCTGCTCACTGCCCCGCCCGGGCCCACCTTCCCAGGGGGCAGCACGCCTGCAGGCCTGGGGGCTGCCCGGGAGGGGCTGCTGCTCCCAGTAGGATGGACTGAGTCCCTGATCAAGGCCTGGGCCAGCGATCCCTGTTACACCCAAAGCTTCACGCTTAATATGCAGCGTGCTCTCTGCGAGGGTCATTTATGGACAATCTCGGGTGTTAAGTGGGTCCAGTTTAGCAAGCGGTTTCTATAAAGAGCAGAGCGGTGTCCCCAGGGAGCGAGACCCGGCCGGGGGCAGCAGGTGGGGACCAGGCACGATCCGTGTTATGGATTTTATCGAGTCATAACAAGGCTGGAGAACAAACCATTAAAATTGCCAAAGGCCCGGGCTGCCTCTGCCAGTGGGCTGTCAGGGAGGCCTGTGCCAGCCAGTGGCCCCGAAGGGCCCGGCTTCGCTGCCATGGGGCCCGGGCACTGGCTGAGCAGCCTGACCCAGGAGGGTAGGGGTTAGGTTTCAGGGCTCACCCCTCCACCCCACCCTCAACCCCAGCGGACGTCTCTGAGCTCCAGCCGACCCTTTGCCTCTGCATATGCTTAGATGATTCCAAACAATGATGGGTAGCAATGGTCTGCGGGCTGGGGCAAGGGGGGGTCCCCTGACACCCTCCCCCTGGGAAGATGTCATGAGAAAATCCCAAGATTTAGGGCACCTGAGAGCAGCCATTTGCTGGGCCACCAGCTGCCTGTGACCACAGAGCAGTGGCCCAGCCCCCTGGCCTCAGTGTCCTCGTGTGTCAAACTGGAAGGACAGTTAGCCTGGTGGGGACATCATAAAACCAAGTGAGATGAGCAGCACAGAGCAACATGGACCATTCCTGTGCGTATGTCTGTGAGGACTAGGTCAGGAGGGGTTAGGGGACGGCTGTCGTTGCATGAGACCCAGAGCCAGGATGGAAGGCATGGCCGATGACATCATGGTTCCACGAATCCCATGCCTTCTGTGTGCCAGGAACTGTGCCAGCCAGGTACATGCATAATCCCAGGAAGTCTTATAAGCAACATAGTGTGGTCTCCTGCTTTATAAAACTGAGATCAGAGACGTTTGCTCACAGTCAGACAGCTGTAAATGGCTGCGCTGAGATTTGATCATGGGTCTCCTGGGTCCTGGGTCCAGAAATCTTATTGCTTCGGGTCTCATCTTCCACCCGGGCCAGCTTTGTCTCCTATGTCAGCAGTGGGAGGGGCCAGAGGCCCAGGCCAGGGCATAGCAGGTAGCCAGAACGAGGGGACAGTCTCCGTCCTGCAAGCCCCCGGGGATGGGGGAGCAGTACGTACTCAACATCAGGAGCTTGAGGGTTTAGGGAAAAGGAAGCTCAGGGGAGCTGAGGAGCAGCCGGCTGGTGGCAGGGTGAGCACAGGTGTGTGCAGGTATGCCGAGTGCAGGTGCACCGGCCAAGCCCTGGGCACGGCACTGCTACCCAGTGAACGTAGGAGATGCCCCCAGGGCCCTCAGCTGCCCAGCAGGGTTTCCAGGAAGCAAGTGGTCAGGGTCCTGCCCCGCCTTCCTGGGCTGGGGGTGGAGGAGGCAGGCGCCAGCCTCGGATGACAAGGTCACCCCCTCTCGCTCCAGGCCAGCTCATCGCGCTCCTTTGCTCAGATGCTGCTGGGCTATGACGAAGAGCTGTCACCAAGGACCTGTCATCGGAGACCGTGGAGGGAGGGCGGGAGCTGAAGGGGCCACCAGAGTGGTGGCAGGAAGGCCTGTGAGGGCTGGCAGTAGCCTCCCTGTCCTGTGTCCCCTGGCCCTGGCCCTCCTCATGTCCCAGGGGACAGGGGGAGCATCCAAGGCAGTGAAGGGGGGTCATTGTGGGCTTTGGACACTCCCCTGCAGGAACCAGATCCGCATCAGTCAGCACCCTCCCCTCGAAGGCCAGGTCCCTGGGGTGGCAAGGCCAGGGAGATGCATAAACACCCACATGCACACAGTACAAACAAGTGCCGTGTCAGGGTGTCAGGGTAGGCGACCTCCTTCATATTCCTGCCCTCCCCCATCACCCCCTCTCTCCGGGGAGGGGCACTGCGGCTCACGGGGGTTGAGCGAGGCGGCCTGCCCAGGCCTCGGGCCAGGTGGGGACTCGGTGGACTTCATGCTGTGCTGTGCACCCTCTGCAGGTCACCAGCTCAGGACAGTCAGCGTGGGGGTGGGACCCAGGTGTGCTGGCCACTCCGCCAGGCTGCCTGCTGTCACAGAGGCCCCTTGCCTGCACACACCCTCCCCGCCACCCCCTGCCTTGGCCCCTGCTCCAGTCCCCCTGGCGTCCACACTGTCCAGTGGTTTTGCTTCGAAGCTGCCCAGGTTCCCATCTTGCAGGCCTCTCACCGCCTCCGGCCAGGCCGCCCGACCTGTGCATCTGTGCCCAGGGCAGGTCGGGTGGGGACAGGCTAGACGGGAAGCCAGCAGGGCCTCAAGGGTCTGGACCCTCCGACTTGTGCAATGTCGTGTCTCCAGGGCTTGCTGATGAGCCGCCAGGGTTGATCTCACCATGTCCTCGGGCTGCTGCTCAGGGGCTGGTCCTGGGGAGCAGGGAGACAGGCAGGATGGGCCTGTCCCCCTCCTTCCTGCCCTCCTGGCTGCCTCCATTCATTCCCCGGAGGGGGGGCCCTTGCCAGGCCTGCACCGATGCTGCCCCCACCAGGCCCCTCTTCGCGCTGCCTCTGGGCTCCATCCACGGCAGCTCCCTGCACCCAGCTTCCTGCCTGTCCCGGGCCTGCGGTGAGCAGCTGGGGCCATCTGGGGCTGGCCTGGTCCCCAGGCGGCCTTCCCATGACTCCACACCTCGTTAGGAGGCAGCCTGTCAAACTAGCCATTCTGCTGATCCTCCAGAGGCGGTCTGGAGCCCTCCCTGTGGCAGCAGCGGCCGGACTGGTCACAGGCACAACCTAGAGGCACACGTGTGGCTACTGATGGGGGGCAGGGTCTCTGGTCAGACGGGGGAGCCCCTCTTTTCTGAGCCTGTCCCATGATCCTGGGAGCTTTGAGGTGACTCTTGATCCCATGCCTGGTGTCCTCTGGGCCCACCTTCAGTCAGGAGCTGCGGGTGCCCCCTGGGGCCCCGCCAGCCCACCCACCACTCTCACTGCTCTCTCCCACACAGGTTTTCACTTCTGTCTCTCTCTTTCTCACACACTGTTCCCACCCCGCCCCCCGCACGCGGTCCCCTGTTCACATAGCCCTTCCTCTAGCCCCGAGCCTGCTTCCTGCGTGTTCATCGCCCATGCCTGTCCCCCTTCACACAACCTCCCCGCTTTCCCACACAACCTTTTCTCTTCACCGTCCTCCCTCACACCCACGCTCTCATGAATTCATTCATTCAGCGAGTGCTACTCAAGCCCCCACTCTCTCAGGCACTGTTGTAGGAGCTGAGGATAGTTGTTGGGGGGAAACAGGCAGATATTTCTGTTCCTGTGTCACTGACATTCTGGCTCAGGAGATAAGCCACAGAATGGACACGTAAAATGCAGACATTTAGATGCTGATACGGATAAGTGCTGGGGGGTAGAATGAAGCAGGAAGGAAAAGCAGGCCTTTGGGGTGGGGGGTGTGTGTGTGTGAGTGTGTGGGTGTGTGGGTGTGCTTCCAGGCGTCTAGTCTAGGCCAGCCTTCAGGACTGTGGCTCAGGCCCGCTGGTGCCCCGTGGGGACGGCAGCCTGAGGTGGTTGGGGGTCCGGCAAGTTGTCTGACCAGTGTGTCACCTCTTCCTGGAACCGGCACAGGGCTGCCCCGCCCTGCCCAACCTTTATCCTCCGGTTGGCACGGGTGGACAGCCCACGGTGGGCCCCAGAAGCTGGGGAGACTGGCCATGACTGGGGATTGGGGGAGAAAGATTTCAAGATGGAAATAATATCCAGCAGACCTAGACTGGAATCCCAAACTTACCTTTACCACCGTGAAAGGCAGTTTCCGTGGACTCTGTGCCTCTGTTTTCCTTCTGTGGAAACTTTGTAAATTCCCCGTGGAGATGAGGAGGAAACACAGGGACCAGCGGGAACGGGCTGCAAGCAGTCCGTGCCCCGAGAAGACAGCACGCTGAGGTGGGGCCGGTGGCCGAGTGAGGGGCAGGACGCAGTGAGAAGAGGGCTAAGGAGCCAGGGTCTGCTCCACGCCCCGGGTGCCCCTTCGCCCGGCCTCGCCCTGGAGGGAGGAGAGGGGCCAGGGCTCTTGGAAACCAGCCCCTGCCACCCGTCCAGGCCCCTGTGCTAGCCGGTGTCTCTGGGAAGCCTCCTGCCTAATCCAGTTAGCGCCTCCTGTAATCCGATTACTCCATGGAAGGAACCCCAGCTCTGATCAGAAGGCGTCATGTGAATGGCACGGGTTGGAGGGGGCCATGCGGAGAAGGAGTTCAACTTTGGGTGCCGTCTGCTCCTCCTCTGAGACCTCTGCTGTCCTCGCCGAGTCCCCCGAAAGCCGGTGCTGCCCAGCTTACCGCTAGACCCGTGGACGCGTGGGGCGGGTTGGGGGGCAGGGAGCCACCGCTAACCCCGGCCCACCATAGGTTCCCTTGGATAGAGCCTACCTGCCCAAGCAGGTGTGTGGGGGGAGGGTTTGGGCGGCCACACCCTGAAATTTAGTCTCTGGTCCGTCCTTTCTCTGGGTTTGGACTGTTGAAATCCCAAGTCTGACCGGCCAGGGTTTGAAGAGGCAGAGGGAGCCAGCCTGGACCGTGGCGGCACTGGGTTTCGGCACACGTTCTCGGCGATGGGCGCGGTTGGCTTTGAGTCATTGGTGTGTTCCCTGTGGGACCCTCAGAGCATCCTCTCCGACTGGGGAAGCAAACACCTGGGAAGGAGGTGTCACCTGCCGCCCCCCCTCGTCCCCCCCCCCCCGCCCCGGTTCTCACGTGTTCCTGGTACCCGGCCGCATTACGGTAACAGCACCGCCCGGGCCCTCTGATCCCGCCTCTCATGTCCATCCCACAGACAGCTGCCCGATGCATCTCGCTAAATGTCCTCTTTCATCAGCCGCCTCCCCCTTCTCCAAGGGCCCCACCGGCTCTGTTTCCTATTGAGCCGAGTCTTCGATTGCCCTGCTTTTAAGGGTTTGTGGAATCAGCTGCATCCTTTCTGTCCCCGTGGCTCCCCCCCGGCCTCTGGGATGTGAAAGAGGCCACGTTTGGAGAGGAATGGACATGGCAGACATTCCGGGCCCCCAGCTGCCTGCTTTCTCTGTGATGCCCTCCCCTCCTCCAGCCTTTTTCCGTTCACCTGGTCTCGGCAAGGACGAAGGCACAATCAGGTACTAATGCTACCTGCCGATGACAGCAGCGTCCCTGCCCAGTGCTCCGATAGAGAACCCAGCGGCTCTGCCCTGCAGGCGGGCATGGGGCGTCTTACCGCCCAAACACAGGCACTCTGTCCACCTCACACCCCAAGGGGGGCTCCGGTCTCCGAGGACCAGCCTGGAACCCCCCCTGCGTCACAGCAGCCAGCGCCGAGCGCTTTCCCACGACTTGGCCTTTCATCCCTGCCCGACGCCATGTGGCAGGTGGCAGTGCGCCCACTTTATAGATTGGGCAGCTGAGGCCGTGTTGCCTTCCTGCTTCACTAGACCAGTGAGTAACAATGGGGCCACCTCTGCCGGAGGGGGTCACACGTGACCTTGTGGTGAGGACCCGGCTCTGCCTTGAGTTACCCTCTCTGCCGGAGGGGGTCACGCCTGGTCTCGCAGTGAGGACCCCAGCTCTGCCTTGAGTTACCCTGGGTTCCCATCCCCTGTAAGACGGTTCCCGGAGGAGGGCTCCTCGCCGAGGACTGTTGTGGGCGTGAAGTGGGTTCACGCGCAAACAGCACCTGCAGGGTGCGGAGAAGTGCGCCCTGTTGCCGTCCACAGCTCGTGCGTTGGGGAGTCTGCCCTGGAACTGTGCCACCCCGGCCCGTAGCAACACTAAGGGGCACTGCCACATCCCCTCACCCTTCTCAAGTGTTCACTGCAGAGTAATCGTTACCTGGATGAGTCGAGAGTGAGATTTCTCAGCCCCGGGGCACTTTGGCCAGATGGTTCTGTGTTATGGGGAGGGGGCGTGGCCTGGGCGTTGTAGGATGTTTAGCAGCATCCCTGGCCTCTGCACACTACAGTGGACCACAGTGATGCTCAGCTCTGAAGGGGAAACACGGCTCCTTCTCATCTAGGAGTGAGCCCAGGCCAGGATGGCAGGAGCCCCCATGAGAGTAACAGAGATAAGTCCCCAGGCTTCCCACAGCCAAAGGGAAATTGCTGGAAACTCTCAGCTGCTAAGTAGGGTGGTGATGCCAGGGCAACCCAAGGAGAGAGGGGTGCCCAGGGGATGCCCAGGGTGGTGGCAGCTCAGAGTAGCTTAGCAGCTGCAGTGAGGCTGGCAGAAGTATCTTCCATCCAGGCTCTGCCTCGGCCTGTCCTTGGGTACCCGCAGCTCCCAGCTCCGCCTCTGTCCTGGGGCTTTGGGCACGCACACTGGGATGGGCATTGGCAGGCCAGGAGCGGGGAGCAGGCTGAGTAGAGCTTGCTCAGGTGACCCCAGTGGAGTCATTCCAGCTCAGTAACCCCACCCTGCGGAGCCTCGAGATGAAATTCTAAGGGTGTGGCGTTTGGATCGCAGCCTGTGTTCAGGCTCCTCCATTTGTAGCTAAATGGATGCTCTTGGGTTTTTGGGGAGGGAGGGGTCCACTTAGTGGAAGACCTCCACCCTGCGCAGTGGCTCCCGGGCACTGTATCCCGTCCTTACATCAAGGATACAGCAGGTGTTACCTTCCCCCTTGGACAGATGAAGAGACTGAGGGTCAGAGTGGCAGCCGGAAAGTGACAGAGCAAGAATTCCACCCGTATCTGTCTCTAAAGGACGTGTGAGGCTTCGTTTTTCCATCTCTACATGAGGCCTACCTCCCCACCCGTTCCCTCATGAGCTGAGTGCCTCCCAGAGCTGTCATGAGAAGCACGCGGGATAAAATGTGTGGAGGGCATTGCGAAGCCAGAAATGATCATCATGACAATTAAGCTGCTGAACCTTCACGTGCCAAGAGCCAGGCCTGCTCCACCTCCAAACATCAGGGAAGGCGGTTTAGTGAATCCACTTGGCTGACCAGAGCTGTGGTGCTGGGATTCCAGATGCGGGCGGTCCCCCAAAATGGTGCCCACCCACCCCAAGCCCTCCGCTGAAGCATCAGAAATTAAATTTCACGGCTGGGTGCCCAGAGATACCAACTCAAGCTCCATGTGTTTATGGCTCGAGGAGGAGATAAGATTTGATTAAGAAGACCGCTATTAATTTATGGCAAGTACACTCTCGCTAAGAGAGAGGCCGCCTTTAATTAATAGCCAGAAGGAATTTACGCTCCCGGTCTCGGCGAGGGGGAGCGGGGTGGGAGGAGAGGGGGCAGTCGGGCCAGCTGAGTGATGTGGATGAATTGATTCCACCACACACACACCTTCCTTTTGAGAAGAATATAAATAAATAAAAGCCCAGCGGGAAGGAGAGAGGCGTTCTGGTCCAGGAGGCGGGCAGGTGGGCTGGCCAGCAGGAGAAGAGTGAGAAGGAGCAGGACAAGGAGAAGCCGAAACAACGTATGGAGTGCTTACTGAATGCCAGGCCTTAGGCTATGCCCTTTGTGTGGGTCACCTGACAACAGCCCCATACGCAGGTAGAGAATCAGGTGGCACGCATGGCAGGACGTGCATGGCATGGGGGAGAGATTACATCCTAAACAAGGCAGTGCTTGGTCCCCATCCAGCTCCGCCTCGAGCTCTGTGGCCTTGGGCGACGTACTTTAGCCTTCCTGAGATTCAGTGCTTCACGTCTCCCGCAAAAACAGCACCATCTTCCTTGCCGGGTGGCTGAGCAGACTCCGTGGGTTGGTGACAGCGAGAAACCAGTGTCGAGTCGCTGTTCCCCGTGATGGAGAGCAGGACCAACCGAGCCCCTGAGCAGAGAGTGGACCTGTTGGCCACTGTGGATCCCACTCCTCCCCACTTGAACCCCAAGCCTCCTCACCAAGCAGGCCCCTCCAGGGGGACTCCACGGCCAGCATCTTGCGTTAGAAATCAAAATCTGCATTTAGGTGGGGACAGGTCCCTGGTGGCAGGCCCCTCAAACATGCCCAAATCCCTCCACCTACCCCAGGACCTTTACACATGCTGCCTCCTCACTCAGGACACCCATCCTTTAGCTCTTTGCCTACTAACTCCTACATGTCCTTTAGGGATCATTTGAGGAGCTCTCCCAGACCCCCTGTTCCAGGTCATCATTCCCCTTGTGAATATGCCTGGCGCTCACTCTGCCCTCCACATGCTCACTCGTGGGCCAGGATTCCTGAGCCTGAGGGTGCAAGTTCCAGAGGGAAGTGAATGGGCAGCTCCCACTCTCTGCTCTCCCACGGGGTAGTGGTCACACAAGCCCAGGAATTCACTTGCTTGTGGGCAGGTGTGAGGGCCAGGCACGTCACTATAGCCAGGACCCACTGCACAGGGTGGCGCTGCTATCTCCCCCCCCCTCCGCCCCAGCATTTGAGGCCTTGGGGGGACAGTGACTTGCTGGTTGTTCAGAGCCCACCCACCTCTTTGCTTTGAGGAGCTGGCCATGTCCTGGACTGGGGGTGGGGGGAAGGGGTGCATTACAGAGGTGCAGGGACTGTTCCAGAAGAAGGGGGTAACTCCACCCCCTGTCAGACCCCCAACACGCACCAGCAGCTGAGTGCCCACCTGAGAAGGAGCGAAGACAGCAGTGCCCCTGCTGCCGTTATAAAGTCCGCTGGAATCGGGGCTGGATGAGTGAACCCCTGTGTGAGGTGACTGCTGAGTGCTGAGGATGTAGCAGTGGGCAAGAAAGCACCATTTGCTCTCAGGGAGCAGATTGTCTGCAGAGAGACAGGTGTTCGATGAACATTATTTAATTACTATAGTCATCGGTCCCATAAGGCAAGTCACAGATTCTATAAAAATACTCAGCAGGGGAACTATGGCCTAGAACAGGGGGTCTGGGAGGGCTTCTCAAATGGTCCCTAAAGGACATGTAGGAGTTAGTAGGCAAAGAGGTAAAGGATGGGTGTCCTGAGTGAGGAGGCAGCATGTGTAAAGGTCCTGGGGCAGGTGGAGCGATTTTGCCATGTTTGAGGGGCTGGAAGGAGACTGATGTGGAAGTTTACAGAGTGGGGCGGGGTGGGGTGGGGGCAGGCTGATGGGACACGGAGCCCCCTCCACACACTTTTACACACAGAGGTGAGAGTGTAGTGCTAGGGGGATGGAATCTTCTGGAAGGCTTCCTGGGTGGACAGCCCTAAGTCTTATATCTGAAGGCTGAGGGAGATACCCAGGAGGGAAGGGAACTCTGTTCTGGTCTCAAGGGCCAGCTAAGTAAGAGGAGAGGATGAACACCCGTCACGGGGGTGGGCGGAGCCAGTCCCTCCCCGGAGGCCACCTGGCAGGGTCAGAGGTGAAGGGGCAGGGAGCAGGGCCTAGGCCGCCCAGGGGTCGCT
This sequence comes from Myotis lucifugus, assembly GCF_000147115.1. Lineage (NCBI taxonomy): Eukaryota > Metazoa > Chordata > Mammalia > Chiroptera > Vespertilionidae > Myotis > Myotis lucifugus. Next base: position 143,141 of record NW_005871988.1, read on the forward strand.
CAGACCCTTCCCCGGAGCCCGGCCCCTCGGCCTTGATGCTGTCTTTCTCTGAATAGGCGGCTGGCGGGGCTTCTGCATTATTCATAGTGACACACAGTTACGTTCTGATCGTTGTCACAGCCACAGGCTCTGAGATGCGGCACCAGCGGCTGCCAGCGTGGGAAAAAGGCCAACGCCCGTGCCCGCACCCCCACTCTCTGCCCTGTGTCTTCTTCCTCCCGTAGATCGCTTGCTCCCCGGGCTCAGCCGGAAGTGGGTGCTCGGTCATAGAGAGGAGGGGCTCCCCCAGGCAGCCCCGTCCGAGCCCCAGGTCAGCAGAACCCCAGGGCAGAATTCTCAAGAGAATCAAGAGAGCCCAGGCTCCGGACAGAACTCCAGCCAGGGTTCCCGTGCTGAACCCTCCATCGTGCGGGCCGTGCTGTCCCCCCAAATAACACAGTCTCCCGCTCCCGGCCCGTTCCCCACGCCTCTGCGCCTGAGGGAAGCCCAGCCAGTCTGCGAGGCCCGGGTCAGGCCGGACAGGCTGGGAGGCACGTTCTCCCCGGAGCCGAGGGAGCAGCCTCCCTGAGGCCCCACGGGGCCGGCAGCCGGGAACTGCGTGCGGGTGACTGCCCACCCAGGGAGCACCTGCTCGTAAATGGAGGGAGGTCTCAGCAAGGTGACAGCCACTGCCCTGGGCTCTGCCCATTTGTGGCGGCCAGGACCCCGGGAAGGATGTATGATCCGCGCTGAGCCGGGCGTGGCAGGCGGGCACATCGGTCACAGAGCAGGATTATCCGCCGGCCCGGGGAAGGTGGTGGGAGGTGTAGGAAGGCGGGCAGAGGCCCCTCTGGGAGGCTCCGGACATCAATCCGAGCGAGAGACGAACCTTACTAGCCATTTGGGGGGATAGCAGGGGCTTGAGTTTTCTCTCAATTTGGGAGGGGCCCGCCTGTGTAATTTAAATAGAAGATGCAGAGCAAAATGGAAACGCGGGCCCTTGTTTGCCAAGCGGGCCGGCTGGGGGTGCCGCCCCCGAGGGAGCCCCACTGGAGAGGAAGCCGGAGGTGCGCACGTGGCAGGGAGCTGGGAAGAGAGGGGGGCGCTTGGTTCGGTCCGAGGTGGCTTGGAGACACCGAGTGGAGATGGTGATTGAAGGGACAAGGCCTGCGCAGACGGCGATGACCCAGGGACAAGGCACAGACTGGAAGGGGGAGTGGCCTTGGCTATGCCCTGGGACAGGCCAGCACTAATGGCCGGGCGGCGGGGGTGAGCCCCCTCTTGTCTGTCTGACTGGCTCGGGCTTGCTCAGCTCCTCATCCTGCTGGCCCCACCCCACTCCCTGCTCCCGGCCCTTGGTCCTGGGGGTCCCACTTTCCCAGGGGGTCCTGGACCTCCACTGTCTGCAGCAGGAGCCCCCACCAGGCCCGGCCCGCAGAACCTTGCCTCACGGTTCCCCAAATGCTAATACCCCGCGTTGGTCTGCGTTTGTGCCGTGGAGCTGTCAATCACCACAGCCACCTGGGAGGTAGGGATACGGCGATGTATGAGTTTCCTGTGGCTGCTGTAACAAATCATCACAGGCACGGCGGCTCAGAACAGCACACATTTATTATCGAACCGTTTTGGAGGTCAGAAGTGCAGAAGGGGTCTCACTGGGCTACAATCGAGATGTCGATAGGGCGGCAGGCCGGGGGGCGGGAGGGGGGATCCTTCCCCACCTTCTCTGTTCCACTGGCCGCCCCATGTGCACCTCTCTGGCATTAGCAGCCCTCGGCCTCCACCCTCTGTAATTGAGGGCCCTTGTGGTCACACTGGCCCACCCCGATAAGTCAGGATAA
>NW_005871989.1:0-6873 GCF_000147115.1 Myotis lucifugus
ACTGGCCCCTGTGCTCCCCAGAACAGCAGAGGTCGGCCCTGCTCTTTCTCATCTGTCTCCCTGACCTGATCTGAGCTTCTTTTGAGGACAAGGGCTTTGTCTTGGTCATCTCTGCACCCCTGGCTCTGCGTGTGGAGCCTGGTACACAGTAGCTACCCAATAAGCAGGGGCCAAATGAATGCATATGCGGATAAGTTGATCAGTGCAGTGACTCACCGGTGGAATTTCAGAGAGGGGCTGGGAGCCACCTGGTGCCCTACACATCTGGAGGGGGCTGCCTAGGGTGTTAGACTCCAGAAACACTAGAACGTAAGCCCCAGTGGGCAGGGGTTCACCAGTGCCTGGAACAGCGCCTGGGACCCTGGAGGAATTTAATAAATATTGTGAGAAGAACAAGTAAAGGAAGGTCACCACCTTCAAGCTCTTCTGCAACACCCCACAGGGTCATGAGAGCCAGCTGTGCTTGCATCCCTCCACGGACAGGGAGCTCATCACCTCTCCCCCGAGGCAGCAGCTCTTTCCCTTTAGACAGCACTGCCTCTGGGAAGTTCTTCCGCCTTTCCCCAGCCTGGGCAGAACCAGCTCGCCCCACCCCTGCTCTGAGAGAGCCCCGTGGCTCATCCGGCCCCCGGGGATGTCTGTCCAGTGTGGCAGCCTCACGTGTCCTGAGGGTGAGGGTCCAGGCCCCCCTTTGGTGCCCACTCTTCCCTGCCTGGCCCTCCTGCCCTCAGCTGGGGGGGTGATGAAGGTGAAGGGCCAGATTGGGTCAAAGACGGCAGAAGTGGTCACAGAGAGAGGACAGGGCCCCACTCCTGAGGTGGATCATGACTTTATTCTCTCATCTCAGTGATTCATGCTCCTCGTGCCCAGACAGTCACTGGTTCTCCCTCAGTGAGGGGAGGCGCTGAGGACCGAGGGGACGGGAGTGGACTAAGATCACACAGCCAGCGAGCGGATGGCAGTGGCAGGAGAGGACCTCAGACCCCGTGACCCCCAGTGCTCCTCCCATGACCCCTGACTGCCTCTTCATGAACCAGTGAGGTGGCAGAGGTGGAGGTCAGCTCCCAGGCTGACCCAGGGTCTGGGAAGTCCTGGCATGTCCTGCAAGGCCGTCTCCCGCAGCTGCCCAGTCCAGTGCCTCCTCGGTGCCATCTCATAGCAGGCACTTGCACACTCCCAGAGATGGGGGGGTCTCCCTCCACCAGGCAGCCGCTCCGTCCTGATGCCGGGGAGGTGTGGCGGTGGGGAGAAGAGAGGTGGCCTCCCCTCCCCTGGGGAACCCCCGAGCTCCTGCTCGCCCACTCAGGCTGGCAGTGGGGCACAGACAACCCCATATGCTGCTTCCTTCAGGGAACTTCCCTCCAGGGGCTCCCCCAGGACCCGGTGAGGGGGTGAGAAGTGCCTCTGAGAAGAAGCCTGCTCGAGGGAGGAATCCTCCTCCAGGCTGGGGCCTCCCTGGAGACAGAGAGCCTGTCAGTTGCTGGGAAGTCGGCTCGGCTCTCCGGCTCTCCGCGGTGCTGCTGCAGAGGGTCTCGGGATGCGGGGCCCAGCTGGGCTGCCCCTCACCAGCACGGGAACCTGCTCAGGGGTCTCACAGGGAAGCCTGGCTGAGACTCTGCCATGAGCTTCCGTGTCACTCATCGACTTGGCCGCTGCCTCCAGGCAGCCTTCCTGGAATCCACACTCACAAGCTCTCTCTTCTTGGCTTCTTGGTTGTACCACCAGTCCTGCTCGAGTACATCTGTCTGGGATGGTCTGCGCCATTTTCTTGAGGAGTCCTGCCGGCGCCTCCCCTGAAATGGACATCCCGAGCATGGAGCCCACTCTGCTCTGGGCTCCCCCGCAGCTTCCAGTCCAGAGTCCCCTCCAGCTCAGTAAACAAGTGCAGACATCTCCAGCTGGAAGCTCCTTAGGGAGACCTGGTGCAATCCCGTCCGTCTGCCTGGAGGAAGCAGTTCGAGAGGAGGGAGGCAGCCAGGGGCTGACTGCTGGGGCCTGCACTGGGGCTGAGGCGCCCCTCACCGGGTGCAATGGTGGGGAGCACAGAGTCCAGAGGGGCCAAGACATTCTTCAGTTTTCCAAGAACCGGAGGAGGAGTGAGCCCTGGGCAGAAGGCACACAGTGCCCTGGAGATGGAGCTTAGGAACCCCAGGCCCTCCTGCCGTGAGGCCCGACTGGCATTTCAGAGCGTGAGGAGACATTCACAGAAGAGGAAACTGAGGCCCAGAGAGAGGACGGGGGCTGGTTTCTCTTCGCCCGCTTCCTCAGGCCTCTCCTGGCAGCAGCGGGGTGCCGAGGGGCCTCATTGCCATTCGGGGGCCCTTAGCTGTTCCCACCCACCTTCCTGAGCTCCGCCTCCCTGTCCTGTCAGCTCCAAGTAACGGGGGAGGGGAGGACGTCTGCAGGCCAGGAAAGGTGCCCTGGACTGGGAGGGTCTCCAGGTACCATAGTCATGGGGTTCCCGGACGCCTGGCCCAGCACCCCTCCCAGGAGCTCAGTGCTTGCTGGCAATCTTCTTCTTCCGAGCAGAGACCAGGTCGTAGAAGGGGACACGGGTGATGCTGGCCCTGGAAGGGGAGCAGGTGAAAGAGTGGGGGGCTGAACCAGCATCAAGGGGTCCTATCTCCCAGCGCTTGTGATAGGGGCGTGGGTTTCGCAGGGAAAGGCCAGATGACCCCAACCAGGACCCGGGACCAGGCCGGGTGTGTCTGGCCTCACTGGCCTAACCCAGAGGCCCATGATCAGGGCTGGAAAGAGGAGGCTGAGAACTGAAAGCCTGGGGAAGTCTGCCCCCCAAATGTCCCTGCGCCCCTCTGCAGGCTCCATCAGACTCTGGGAAGGAGGTGGAAGGATACTGGATGGAGTCAGACCTGCTTGCCGGCCTGGCTCTGTCCCTCACTGGCAGGGTGGCCCTGGGCAAGTCCTTCCCCTCTCTGCACCTCAGTTTCCTCATCCGTAAAGCGGAGGTGAGAATGGATTTGAACTGGCAGCCTAATAGAGCCGCTGCCAAGCTTGAGGGAAAAAACCCTTCAAGCTCCTGGGACATGGCCCCGGTCCAGACACTGGTCCTGTCTTCCTCTGGCCCTTCCCGCATCTCCCCAGGGCTCATAGTCAAGGTTGTTATCCTGCCCCTCACCTGGCCCTGCCTCTCCATGGCCTGTCCCTCCACTGCCCCTACACCGTAGCCTTTCTCACCTGGCCACACCCCTTCTCTATTTACCAGCCTGTGGCTCCCCAGAGCCCCCCGAGAAATCCAAGCTCGTTGCCATGGCAGCCAAGGCCTTGCCATCCTCTGCTGCCTCATCTCTCACTGCTCAGCCCCCACAGTGCCCTGTCCCCACACAGTCAGGCCTCAGGCTGCCCAGTACCAGCCGCCAGGACTGTGCCACACACTGACCTGCTCTCTCATCTTTGCCCACACTGGTCCTCCCACCGGGAACACCTGTCCCTCCATCTCTACCAGGTCTTCCCAGGGCCACTTAGGATCCTGACGCTAACTACAGCGCCATCCTGAGCTCCGACCAATGTCAGGTGCTGGGCAAAGAGCTGGAGTGCGACCTCTCCTCTGCGCTTCCTGCCAGCCCCATGGAGCTGGTGCCACACCCCCCTGTGTCCTGGCGCCTGGCACTGTGCTGGCCTAGAGAAGTGCGCACAGAGTACGGGTGGGAGGGAGCTGCATGCCAGAGGCAGGACGGAGAATCTGGAGTTGTCCTCCTTTGCAGACAGGAAAGAAGGCCCGAAAGAAGCAGGGGCTTCTGGGAAGTGACAGGAAGCCCATCCCCAGCAGCTGGGCGTCCCTTACCGTATGGCCTCGATCCACTGGTCCCGCTCCTCGGCGCTGGAGGCCGAGATCCGGTAAGACTGATGCTTGCCCTCCACCACCTTGCCGTCACCATCCGTCTTGCAGGCTTTTATCTTCTGGCCCCGGCAACTGGGGTTGTAGAGCTCCAGGCAGAACTGTGGGGAGGCAGCCAGGTGAGGGCAGGGCTGGGAGGAGAGGGGGGCTGGGCTGGACTCTCCAGGAGGTCAGAGAGGACTAGGCTCTTGGGTAAGACCCGTTTGGACAAGCAGCAGCACACACCTGGCCCCAGGCCTGCTTCCTGAGAGGCAGAGGGGCAGGCGGAAGGGTCCATGGCCCCAGGAGGAGATGGAGGCAACCCTGAGTCCCTCCCCACACCGCCCCCAAGGTGGGTGGGGTTTGGCCTAGCCTGCTGGAGAACCCAGCCCAACCACCCTCTCCTCCCACCAGCCCTTCCAACCTCCCAGGTCCCCACTCTGACACCTACCGGCTTCTTGGGGTCGTCCACCTTCTGCACCGACAGGTTCTCAAGGGGTATGATTCCTCGAGGCTCCTTGTCCTGCAGGGGAACCAGAGGGGAGGTTGCGATCAGCAACTGGAGCCTTGAGGTGTGGACAGGGGTGTGAGCTGGTGGGGCTCCCTAAAACCAAGGGGAGGACCCCTATCTTCCCAGACTCTGTCCAGCCCTGGAGGGGGAGCAGCACAGAGAGAGCCCTGGCTGGGAGTTAGGAGACCCAACTTTAATGCCTTGGCCCTTGGCCCAGCCCCTCCTCCTCTTCGTAGCTCAGTTTTCCTCATCTGTAAAATGGGTGCAGAGGTGGATTGTGTGATCTCAAAGGGCCCCAGCTCTGTGAGGGGATTGCTTCATGGAGGTGCAGAGGGGGTGCGGGCAGGGGCAGGGCGGGCTCACAGTGGTGAACTCGAAGTAGTAGAGGCAGCTGTCGGTCAGGATGAACCAGCGCCGCTTCCACGTCTTCACGCGGCCTCCTGCAAGAGGCCAAAGGGGAGTCAGTCCTCCTCCTCCCCCTCCTCCTCCTCCTCCTCCTCCTCCTCCTCCTCCTCCTCCTTCTCTTCCTCCTCCTCCTCCTCCGGGCTGCGATGCTCCCCCTGGAAGAGCAGGGCCTTGGTGCTTTCCCCCCCTGAGCCCCTAGCTCCTAGCCGGCCCCATTTCCCCCAGATCTTTTCCTTCCTTTCTCAGAAATATTAGCAGCTCCGCACCCCCAGGTTTTCCCTGAGCACCCTGACCCAGCATGCGAGGCTCCGCCATGATCAGACCCCGGACAGTGGCTGGCCACTCCCCGAGCTGTCCTGCCTCCCTCCCCCTCGGTGCATCCTTGGCCTGCTTCCTGCCTGGCACTGGGCTAAGCATTTCATCCTTCATTTGCCAGGCAATATTCTAGAGCAGTGGTTCTCAACCTTCCTAATGCCGCGACCCTTTAATACAGCTCCTCATGGTGTGGTGACCCCCAACCATAAAAGTATTTTTGTTGCTACTTCATAACTGTAATTTTGCTACTGTTATGAATCATAATGTAAATATCTGATATGCAGGGTGTATTTTCATTGTTACAAATTGAACATAATTAAAGCATAGTGATTAATCACAAAAACAATATGTAATTATATATGTGTTTTCTGATGGTCTTAGGCAACCCCTGTGAAAGGGGCGTTCGACCCCCAGGTTGAGAACCGCTGTTCTAGAGGGTTTTAAATAATAATCACTTATTAATTCCACCTGTGAGGAGGAGAGCGTTATTAACCCCAGTGATTATTCTGCCCATTTCACAGCTGTCCCGCCTGCCACAGAAGGCCACTGTGCCCGGCTAAGCGGTCCCTGCTGGAGGCGTCCAGGAGCGGGAGTGGGGGCCGGGGCTGGGCCTGTGGTTCCCCTACCAGACTCTGCAGCTGCCGCCCACACCACCGCAGCACCCACCACGGCTCCTCTCTGCAGATCTAGGCCCTCATGTTGGGGGAGGCTCCCCTGAGCCACTTCCTGTCATCCTGTGCCCCCTCTGTCCTCAGGGACACCCCGCCCTCTGCCCACCAAGATCTGCCACTTGCTGCTTGTGGCCTCCGGCAGGTGCCCTCACTTCATGGAGCCTTAGCTCCTCAGCGGCCCTCGGGAAGGGAGAGGAACTGGAGATGAAGGGCTTGTGGGTCTGTCAGCATTTGCCTCTCGTCCTGCTTGTCCTTCCCCTCCCCCACCGTCCCCTTCACTCCCAGGACAGACAGATGGAGAGATGGGGCAGGCCGACGGCTGCACCGGGGGTCAGGAGGTCTGGGACCGGCTCGACTCCACCCTGAGGTTGCATGTCAACTTGTGTGTGTGTCAGTATGTGCCCCAGTGTGCATGAGTGTGTGCCTGTATGTGTCAGCATGTGCCAAAGTGTGCATGAGTGTGTGCCTGCATGTCAGCCCTGTGACCCACTCTGCCTGAGTGTGTGCCTGTGTGTGTCAGCATGTGCCCCAGTGCGCATGAGTGTGTGCCTACGTGTGTCAGCATGTGCCCTGGTGTGCATGAGTGTGTGCCCCGGTGTGCATGAGTGTGTGCCCCGGTGTGCATGAGTGTGTGCCTGCATGTCAGCCCTGTGACCCAGTCTGCCTGAGTGTGTGCCTCTGTGTGTGTCAGCCGTGTGCCCCAGTGCACATGAGTGTGTGCCTGTGTGTGTCAGCCGTGTGCCCCCAGTGTGCCTGAGTGTGTGCCTGTGTGTGTCAGCCGTGTGCCCCAGTGTGTCTGCCTGTGTGTGTCAGCATGTGCCCCAGTGTGCCTGCGTGTGTCAGCTGTGTGCCCCAGTGTGCCTGAGTGTGTGCCTGCGTGTGCCCCAGTGTGCCTGCGTGTGTCAGCTGTGTGCCCCAGTGTGCCTGCGTGTGTCAGCTGTGTGCCCCAGTGTGTCTGAGTGCGCGTGCGTCTCACCCAGCTTGAGCAGCCAGCCCTCGCGGTCAGGGTTGAAGAAGGTGTGAGTGAGGTCATTGCCGTCGTCCTCAGGGATGGAGAAGGGCTCGCTCTTGATGCTGTCGAAGAGGTTCTGGCCGAGAGAAGGAGGGAAAGGCCTGGCTGTAACGTCCCTCCCAGG
>NW_005871989.1:7031-16923 GCF_000147115.1 Myotis lucifugus
GGGCCTGGCCCTGGCTTTTGCAGCTTCGGGCAGTTCCTGGGCCCTTTGGAGCAATCTCCTCCTCTCCTGGTAAGCTCACCGGGGTCCCTGCCCTCCTGGGGGAAACTCCTCCTGGTTTCCCAAGCCTCCGTGGTCCTCTCCACACACCCCATGGGCCCCCCCCCCCCCCCCCCGCCTCACACAGAGCGAGAGGAGGTCAGCGCCTCGGATACTGTGTGGACGCCGCATGCGTGGCCCCCACGCTATCAGTATTCCAACCTCAGCTTGTTTGCTGGCCTTGACCTTCCCAAATAAGGGAGCTCCTCCAGGGCAGGCCTGGGTGTCACCCTCACCCCCGCCCCAGCTTCCCCAGGGCCTGGCCTAAAGCAGGTCGGCAACTGTTTGCTGACTGAATGGATGCTGCTCCCCACCCACACCCACACCCCCACCCACACACCCCGCCTGGAATCCCAGCACTGGGCCCTCTGGGTTAAAATCCCAGCCCGGACACTCAGTGGCTGTGTGACCCTGAGCATGTCCCTCAACCTCTCTGAGCTGCTGTGTCCTTCTCCAATAAATGGAGAGAACAGGCTGGCCGGCCAGGGTTCTGGGGTAGGAAATAGACTACACAGGGTCACAGCCCCCTCTCCAAGTCAGGGTTCTGGGGTAGGAAATAGACTACACAGGGTCACAGCCCCCTCTCCAAGTCACAGAAGGTGATGAGGAGGGAGGAGTACAGCCCCCGCCTGCACTCCCTCTGCCAAGTGGGTACAGGTCAGATGAGCACGTCCAAGACTGCCACCCCGTGACGGTGGTGGAGACAAGGACACTCAGTGACTGGGACCTGTACACCCACCCACACGTTCACCTGTGCCTGCATGTTTGTGCATATACACACACACAGAAACACACACACATACACACACACAGAAACACACACACACACACACAGAAACACACACACATACACACACACAGAAACAGACACACACACACATACACACACACACATACAGAGAAACACAGAGAAACACCCCCACACAGAAACACACACATAGAAACAGATACAGAAACACACACACACATAGAAAAACATACACACAGAAACACACACATACACACGCACAGAAACACACACACACAGAAACATACACACAGACACACACACACAGAGAAACACACACAGAAACAGACACACACACAAACACACACAGAAACACACACATAGAAACAGACACATAGAAGCACACACACATAGAAATACGGTTGATACATACACATACATATAAGTGCAGACAGATACATACACACCACATAGATGCACACACTGGGGCACAGCAGCCAAGGGCAGGGCCTCCTTGGGCAACACCCCTGCTCAGGTGCAGCAGCAGGGCTTCAGGTGCCCTGGGTGGGGGCACAGGGGAGCCGGGGGGGTGGGGCTGGTCCGGCCAAAGGAGACTCTCAAGGTGAAACGCTGACCTCGGCTCTCAAAGGCAAAGGGCCTGTTCTGGGTGGGCTCTGACCGGGGGGCGGGGGTCCCAGAAGCGATTTCCGTTCTCTGTGGAGGGCTTTCTGGCCGTCAGAGCTGCTGAAACATGGAAGGAGCAGCCTGGGAGGGGCAGGAGCGCCTGTCACTGGAGGTGCGAGCCCGGGCTCAGGGCTCAGACCTCCCTTCGGATGTGGGTGCTGGCGATGGGTCATCCTCGTGCGTTTTGGACCCTCTGGGCACTTCATTTCGTAAGAGCTGCCCAGGCTTCCAAGTGTTTGGGGAGACATTCCGAGCTGTTTATTTCTGCTTCTGAAAACCAGAGGCAGCGCTGGCTCTCCATCCCCAAGATAATCAAATCTTTTCCTTCTGCCGCGTTGGTGTGCGCTGCTGTTCAGATGGTTGCCTCAACATTTTAAATGAAAAATCTAACGAGTGCTGCTTGATTCCCCCCAAGTTTTAGAAATGGTGTTTGCTTAGGGAAGGTCTTTCTGACCGAGCGCGGGGCGGGGGGAGGGGGGGTGGGGGGGGGCTTGCTCTGTTTGGAGCCCCTGCAGCCCCCAGAGCAGCCGCAAAGGCCCGCTGCTTCTCCCAGCCATGCCCTGCCTGGCCCAGCCTGGCCCTGGGAACTCCCGGGTGGCTCATGCTGGTTAAACAAGGGCTGCAGCAGGAGGCCTTGTCAGCGAAGCTGTCGGCACAGACAAATATTTGGAAGCCGGAGGAGGCGGGCAGGGGAGCCTGCCCGACACCCCCTGGGGGCCCTGGCAGCTTCTGCGCGCAGCATATCCGCCTGCACATTCTGCCCCCACAAGGAAAACCGCTCAGCTCCCCCACGTTTCCTGTATCTTATAAACACCAGCCTCCCACCCCCCAACCGAACACCCCTGCTCCTGCCGCCACCAAACTACGGGGCCAGGCTGACTTCTGCTGGGTGGGCACCATCAGACACTGGCATCTGTCCCTTTCCACGCCTCGTGTCCCTCTGGGGACTCACCCCACCCCAAACACACATTCTGTCTAGATTGCCCAGGGGTATTGACACCCACTGTCCCCACCCAGGCTCCAGGGCAGGGTGTGAACGGGTCCCTTCTGGCTCATCAGAGCATCTCATCCTGCTGGTCTCAGTGACTGGTTCAGGGAGGGACGGGTGACCGAAGCCAGCCAATCAGCCTGAATCCTGGAACTTTAGTTTAAACTGCTAAGCAAAATGGGAGCCTGGAGCTGCCCAGCCATCCCGGCCACAGCCTGGGGAGGGCCCCTTTGAGAGGAAAGCTGGCATGGAGGAGGGTGATTGACAGCACGAGAGACGGGGCCGAGACCTGCCCTCTCTGAGCACCTGGATCTAGCCACGCCTGAAGCCGACTGACCTGAAGACAAATTGATCCCTGATCTTTTCTGTTACAGGAGCTAGGGCTCCTCTAGCCAAGAAGCAGCTGTCAGCAGGGACACACAGCCAAGTCCTCTGTCCCTAAGTCGTGCCCCTGGTCTCTGCAGAGGGAAGGGCTCTGGGATCAGACAGACATGGCTTTGAACCTGAACTCCTCACAAACTATGAAACCCCTCCCTGACCAGCTACCCCTCTTGGAGCTCAGTTTCCTCCACTGTAAACTGGGGATGGTTTCTGACAGCCGCTCAGAGTCCTAAGGTGGTCGGGAGACTTAAGGAGAACGTGGAGTCCCTGGAACTGGGCTCAGACACGTCAGTTCTGATGGAGTCACTTGGACTCCACAGTAGAAGATGCCCTGAACTGGGAGGCTGTTCCCCTGCCCGGCCTCAGTTTCTCCACCTGTAACCCTCCTCCTTCTCCTCTCGCACCCTCGCTCCCTCTCTGGGCAGCGCTCTCACGGTAAGTGATTCCTCTCATTTCTCCAGCACCTGCCAAGTGCCAGGGACTTGAAGTGCATTATCTCTGCTTCTAGGGGTCGGCGTGAGATCAGTGCCATCAGCCCACTTCGTAGATGAAGAACCTGAGGCCCAGACTCAAGGTCATACAGCCGTAAAGGCAGCGCTGGGATTTGATCTTCCATCCTGAGTCCACGGCCCGTGCCTTTGCCCCGAGTCTCTTAGGCACTGTGCCCTGTGCCGTCACGAGGGCCAGGGAAGACCTGCTCGACCCACCCGTCCCCCAACCCCACCGCGCCCCTGCCCGAGCCTTTCCCAGCTGCGCACCCTCATGGTCCGCAAGCCCTCGGGTTGGCCTCTCGTTAGGGGCTGCACCTGCAGCAGCTTAATTCCTACATCGGGCTCTTCAAAGCACTACGGGTCCTCGGCAGGGCCCGGGCTGGGATCGCTCCATGAGGAATCCTTCCGCAAAGGGGCAACTTTGAATATCTGAGGGTGCTGAAAGCCGAGTCCTGGCTTTGCATATGAGGAAGAGGAGGCCCAGAGAGAAGGCGAGGAGACCCCCGCTCCCCCACCGTCCGGCCATCCACAGCAGCCACCTGTGAAAGCCTTGGATAGCAAGGGCCAGGCCTGGGTGGGTCTCCGTGTGTCCTGGGAGCTTCTGGATGAATTAGCCCCTCCAACTGTACCAGGTACTTTGCTAAATACCTTCCCTTCCTACACTGATCCTGGGAGCTGGGAGCTCAGGGAGGTCAAGCCACTTACCTAACGTCACATACCAGGACGTGGGGACCAGGACTCAGGTGTGGCCTGACCTCTCAGCTCTGCTCTGCTCCGTCCCTGCCTCTCTCAGTGGCCAAGGAGGAGGATGAACCCTTCCCAGACCCCCAGGCAGAGTCTGAGGCAAAACTGAGATAAGACCAGCCAGCCCTGTGAGCAGAAAGTTACAAGCTCCACACAAATGCAACGCATTGTGATCAACGAAAGGCTTAAACTGAGCAAAGATCCAGGAGGGAGGTGCTGGGAAAGGCTGCCTGGGGGCTGACGCTACCCTGTAGCACGGGGAGCCTGGGCAGGACTGGGCTGGCTGGCCATTAACTCATTAACTGCCAGACGCAGGGCCCAGCTTCCTGCCGGGAGAGCCATGATGAGATGAGTCAACAGTTCTCAAGCGCCTTTTACGTTTCAGGCGTTTTCCTAAGTGCCGGGTGTTAAAATCATTATTCATTCTTCTTACCAGTGGCACAAGCCACCAATTGAGCCCGTGCTCTGTCCCCGCATGGGCTGTGCCCTTTGCATCGAAAACATTGGCTCTCAGAGCAGCTCCGTGACACAGGCGCCATTATCCCTGTTGTCTGAGGGGCTGGTGGCTGGGAGAGGGTGAGTCATTCCCAAGGTCACGCGGCAGGCGGACGGGGGAGGCGAGATCTGACCAGAGCTCCCACCACAATCAATTTTCCCTTCTGGACTAAGAAGTGTGGGGGGCTGAGGGCCCTTCTCAGACAAGGGGGGGCGCCAGCATCATTCCGGACCCAGGCTCCCCCCGGCTTCTGCAGGAGGTACGCGGTGCTAAGCTGGGAGCGTGACCTTCACACTCTCCCCCCCTCACCCCTCCCGCTCCTGCCGGGCTCTGGCCTGGAGGGGACTGGGGCTCTATGGAGCTCTGGGCATGTCCAGTCGGAGAAATGAACTGTCCATTCATTTGTGCTGAGCCAGGCTCTGAATCTCACGCCAGTGTTTGCAGAACTGCTCCCGACTCCCTGTGGCCCATAGAAAACAGGCCAACTCCCGAGGCTGCCATCCAAAGGCCTGGACACTCTGGCCCCACCGTGCTGCCCATCACTGTCCACAGGCACCTGCACCCCAGCCTGCCAATCCGGACTCCCTTCCCCTCCCTTCCCCAACCAGGCCAGGCCTGGGTTCTGGCAGCTTCTTTCGGAAGTGACCTTTCTCTGCTTCTCCTCGGGGGAAACTCCTGTTCAGTCTGCAAGGCCCAGTTCAAAGTCACCTCCTCTGTGAAGTCTTCTAGGGTGACACCTTTCCCTGCCCCCAGGAGAGGGAGGTAGTGTCCTCTGCGTCTCCATGGCCGTGTTCCCATCGTGAGCACAGCACGAGTCACCCAGGGCTGTACTCCACCGGGCCTGGTGCAGGGTGGCAGGGTGGGCGCTGCTTGCCGAGGAGACAGGAGCCCTGGGCTCTGCTCAGCTCTTGAGCTGACGTGCAGCCTCCGGGAGACCTCAGCTTCCTCCCTCTGAAGGGGGGAGAGCGTGAGGGTTTTCAGCTCTGACGCACTAAGCATCTAAGAATCTGGGATTCCAAGAAATAGACTGGCTGCGTGAGGCGCCCTTTCTGGAAGATGTGAATGATGGGTGCCAGAGTCCCTCAAAGCTTGAGGCCTGGCAGGACCGCCTGGTGGTCTGTCTCTGAACATGGGGGCCACGTGGGAGGGGGATCCCAGGACCAGCCTCTTACGGGGGTCCATCTCCAGACAGTCGCCAACCTGATGGCTCAGCTCAGAGGAGCCCCCTCGGGCTGTCCATCAGTGACGGGGCTGGCGAGGCCACGCCCCCTTACCCGCAGCTGGTCCTCGGGCAGGTCGCTGCCGGCATTGATGCCGCGGTTCATGGACACAAAGCGCTCGAAGGGCGGCTTGTCCCGGACGTTGGGGTTGTGGAGGCTGGTGTTGAGCATGATGATGGAGAAGGACAGGACGTAGCAGGTGTCTGCGGGTGGGGACAGCGGGTCAGAGTCCTGCCCTGGCCGCTCTCCCCTCCTCTGCCCCGACTCCTAGGGATCAAGGCTCAGCCTCTCCAGGGCCCCCTCTCCTCCTGGCTTGGCATTCGAGGCCGGGCTCACCTTCCACTCCTACTGGACTCCCTGCTCCAAAGCCACTCCCGCGGCCACGGCAGGAGCCCACAGAGTCTCCCACCCTGCACCTTTGCTCTTGGGGGGCCCCTGCCAGCCATCCCCTCCACCTTTTCTACCCAGTCAAGTCCTCCTCTCGGCTCCAGCGCTCCGCCCCACCGAGCCCGCCAGCCCCTCTGCCCACGCTGTTCTCTGCCTCCCGGGTCTCGGAGAGCACTTATCGTTGGCACCACTGTTCAGGGCTTAGTCAGTGCTGCTTGGTAATCTGGCTGCATCGTGGGGCCCCTGTTCTCGGATCCAGATGTTCACGTGCGAGGCAGCGAGGTTGCGCGCTGGGCGGAGCATTTGGGAGGGAGGCGACTGCTGCTCTGGGGTGTGTGTCCAGAGCCAGGGAAGTCCAGCTATGTCCTGCCCAGGGCCTTTGCTTGAACTAGAACTCCTGCTCAAACTGCCCTTTATCCCCTTGACCTTCTGGAGAACTCTTATTCATCCTTCAAAACCCCATTCAGACCCCACTGCCTCTGGGAAGCCATCCTGGACATGCTGACTCCCCAGTCCCTGCCCTCAGACAGGTGTGCTGCTGCCCAGCACCCTGGGCCATCATTTCCTGCCTCCTCCCCCGAGGAGCATGAGAGGCAGCTCTGCCCAACAAGTGCCCAATAGAGGGGCTGGCACACAGCTGATGCTCAGTGAGGGCTTGGAATGATCTGGGCTCCCAGGGTCTGGGTACTTGGGAGAAACCAGAGGGAGTGGGGTAAGCATGGTGCTTTGGGAGGCAGATCTGTGCCTGGTGATGCTTAACCCTTTGAGTGCCCACCAATATCCTAGGAACTATGCTAAAATTGCCAAGGCATTTTTGCTGATTTTACAGCAGTTTAGGAAAAAAACTATGAATCGCAAGTAAATGAAGTTACATATTCAAAAACTTAAGGAAACCTTTACTACATTGACATATTTAGCAATATCATCATCACTAATAAAAGCAGACTTAGAACTGGACGCCGTTTCAAAGCTTTGATAGCGCTCCCGGCACTTTTGGCGAAAGACAGGAGGAGCGCGATCACGCTCCCCGGCACTCTAGGGGTTAAGCCAGTGGTTCTCAACCTCCCTAATGCCACGACCCTTTAATACAGTTCCTCATGTTGTGGTGACCCCCAATTTCATTGTTACAAATTGAACATAATTAAAGCATAGTGATGAATCACAAAAACAATATGTAATTATATATGTGTTTTCCGATGGTCTTAGGCGACCCCTGTGAAAGGGTCCTTTGACCCCCAAAGGGGTCGCGACCCACAGGTTGAGAACCGCTGGCTTAAGGGGTTCCGGAGCCCCGGTCCCGCCCACACTGGCACCTGTGGACTGGAAGACGCCTGGGTTGCAGAGGCAGTAGCGAGTGGCAAACGTCTCCATCATCCGGTCAATCTTCTGGGCCTCGCCCGGCAGCCGGAAGCTCCAGAGGAACTGCCTGGAGGAGGAACAGGGCTGTGGGCAGCAGGGTGGGCGGGGCTCTCGGGGGACCCTGGACAAGCCAGCCTGCCTCTCCCCGGCTTAGTCTCTTTATCCTGTAAACGGGCGAATCTGTCAGCCAAGCTCTGCAAGCACCGGGCATGCAGGAGGTTTCCAAGAAATACCTTTTTTTTTCTTCCCCCAGAATACAGAGCTGAGCTTGTGCTGCCCTCTCTGCCCAGCTGAGTCCTCGAACCGTTTGTGGCCCAGTACACCTCAGCCGGAGCGGGACTCTGCCTGCCCGGGTTCTGCAGCTCTCCCTGCTGGCCATCAGGTACTACGGTCTGACTGTGGGCCCTGGGCCAGCCCCAGGCACCCAGCATCTGCTCCATAAGGCCTTGTTGAGTGAGTGAATGAGTGAGCGAATGAATATTGAAAACTAGAGGGCTCTCTCAAAGAGCATGGCAGTTAGAGGGAAGGCCACATTGCCTGCATAGTGGCGGCTCCTTTCTTCTCTGCCTTGAAAACTCCTATTCATCCTTTAAAGCCCAGCTCAAAGGCCCCCTTTGGGGAGCTAAGTTTCCAAGATTCCCCAAATCAGTGATGGCGAACCTATGACACGCGTGTCAACTCATTTTTTTGGTTGATTTTTCTTTGTTAAATGGCATTTAAATATATAAAATAAATATCAAAAATATAAATCTTTGTTTTATTATGGTTGCAAATATCAAAAAATTTCTGTATGTGACACGGCATCAGAGTTAAGTTAAGGTTTTTCAAAATGCTAACACGCCGAGCTCAAAAGGTTCGCCATCACTGCCCTAAACACTTACTGTGGGCCCAATTCTAAGCACATTCTCACAACTGTATGAGGTTGGTACTATTATCCCCATTTTACAGATGAAGAAACAGGCACAGCGAGGTTTTGGGTGACTTGCCCAAAGCCACACAGGGGGTGAGTGGCAGAACGGAGATATGAACTGGGCAGTCTGGCTCCAGAGTTTGTGCTCCTAACAGATATGCTATAATGCCTCTGTAATTGTAAAAATAAAAATAAGCACAATAATATTCTATTAGAAAAGTAGAGGCCTGGTGCACAAATTCGTGCACAGGTGGGGTCCGCTGGCCTGCTGGATCGGGCTGATCAAGCTGGATGGCCTAAGGGAGGGGCCGCAGGAGGTTTGTTGGCCGGCCCTGCCCCCGATCAGGGTGTGTGTGGGGGGCGATCAGGGGTGGGGCTGGCTGGGGGGAGGGGCCTCGAGGGGTTGGCCAGCCCCACCCGCTGGTCGAACTCCCGGTCGAGGGATAATTTGCATATTAGTCTTTTATTATATAGGATAATAAGTAATAATAATGCAATAGACGCTAAGCTGTATTAATAAAATAAATAAAACAAGCACTATTCTGAAAAGTAGTGGGAATGGCAGTAATAATCGTTATAACAATTACAGTGATGAAGTATTATTATGGTAATGTTGTAACATAGTAATACCAGCAGCAGTAGCAGAAATGAACCAGGTGCTGTTCCAGGTGGTCCAGCCAATTGTCCCACCAGCCCCAGCTGCATGAGGCGGGCACTGCCATTCATTCATTTGGCTCCTGACACTTTGTGCTCTTAGCCGTGTGGCTCGTGATGCCCCCAGCAGCCCCCACCCTAGCTGTGCCACCATCGCGGGCAGGCCCTGGACCACTCACCTGAGGGCCTGGACGAGGTTGAGGTTGGCGAACTCGTGGCAGTCCACGAAGGCCTGGAGGACCTGCAGGTTGATGGGGTCCCTGGGGAGGGGGCAGAAGGGAGAGTGGGATGCGCTGGGGGACTTTCTGGTACGAACCGCCTGGAGGGGATGGAGGTGGGGGAGGGGCAGGAGGGGACAGATGTCCCCCTTCTGGGTCCAGCCTCTATCTGGCCTGCTCACATCTGTCTGACCCCACAGCACCCCCTCCCACGTGCACACCGTGCCCTCCCACACCTGAACAGACCCCCACCACTCCCACCGCTCACCAGCGCTGCTCTCACTCGGGATGCGAGTCTGGCTTTGGAGGGCTTTCCCTGAGTCAGCCCTTCCTCTGTCACTGCCCGCCTGGGACACCACTCAAGCCCCTTGATCTCCCCCAGCCCCAGTGTCCTGATCTGTGCAACGGAGACGACTATGCCGACCCCTGTGCCTCCCTCATCCCAGCTCTTAGACCAGGGGGTGCTGCCCTTCTTGCCACCTGCGCTCCCTGCTCGCTCAGGAGAAATGGGTCCTCTGGGGAGCCTGCGAGAAGGGT
>NW_005871989.1:20293-33836 GCF_000147115.1 Myotis lucifugus
GGAGGTGAATGGTGGGTGATGCCATGGGAGGTGAACGGGTGGGTGATGCTGTGGGAGGTGAGTGGGTGGGTGATGCTGTGGGAGGTGAACGGGTGGGTGATGCCGTGGGAGGTGAGTGGGTGGGTGATGCTGTGGGAGGTGAATGGGTGGGTGATGCTGTGGGAGGTGAATGGGTGGGTGATCCCATGGGAGGTGAGTGGGTGGGTGAGGCTGTGGGCCTGTGACAGGGCGGGGAGGCAGCCTTTGAAGCCAGAGCAGTGAATTTCCAGGCCCCTTGGCTGCCCTGCCCACCTCCGCTCTGTGTCAGCTCGCGCTTCCTCCTGTCTGTGTTCCCACAGGAAAGGAGCCCACAGCCCTCTCGCAGGGCAGGGGCGGGGCTGGGGGCGGGGAGAGGGGAGCTGCGCCCTCAGTGCTCTGTGTCTGCAGCCAGATCTGGCTCCCCCGGACCCGTGTCTGGAAGGCACTTCCGGAGACTGAGCCCCAGAATCTAAGGGTCATCGTGTCTGACGCCTCCCCACAGAGGAGGAAACAGGCCTGGTGCCCAGGGACCCCAGGTCCATGGCATCATAGACCCCCCACCTCCTGGCTCCCACCTCACGCCTGGGCTGCTGTGCCCGGGATGACTGGACAGGAGGCTGAGCCCTGCTGGTCTCAGTTTCCTCATCTGTAGGATGGGTTTAGTGTCAGCGGAGGGAAACAAGAGCGTTATGCAGGTGGCCGGCATGCAGCAACCCGGCCCCATGAGTGGAGCCCCTCATACTGCCTACCTTCACGGGGTCCATGTTGAACTTCTTGCGCCCAATGCATAGCTCCTTCTCCTTCTGGGCCATCCGGCTGTGGACACAAAGGTGTCAGCGTGGGCTGCCCCAGGACCCCAGGGCACGCCCTTCCAGCCAGTCTCCAAGGACCCTCAGACACCTTGCGGACTCCCGTCCCCTCAGCTAGAGCCAATATTCCCGAGGGGCCTCCAAGTGGGGGAGGGGAGGAGCAGGCCTTGTGAGCATGAGAAATGCAGGGTCTGGGCCCTCCCAGAGCCACCACACCAGACTCTCCCAAGGGACCCAGTACCATGGGCTTGAGAACCCAGAGTTCTCAGGAGGAGCACTTAGGGCCATGTCCCCGTCCCCGTCCCCCCCCCCCCCGGGGGCTGGAGTGCGGGCAAGATGACGGGGAGGCTGGGGGTGAGAGCGCAGGTGGAGCCAGCCTCTTGGTGCAAATGGGCCCCACCCCTTGCTGGCCCAGCCACTTAGGGAGAGTCACTTGTCTCTCTGGAACTCAGTTTACTCATCTGTCAAATGGGGCAGCATCACCCCTGCTCCCAGCACTGTTGGGAGGTTGAAGCGCTGGAAACAGTGGCTGGTCTGGTTGGTGCTCTGGAAATGTCCTGTGTTTTTGTGGGGCCTGAGCAGGGAGGGAATCTAGAGCCGGGATGGCGTGGGAGTGCATGGGAGTGTCTGTGTGCATGTGTGTGGGGGCTAGACAGGTGCAGGTGGCAGAGAGCTCAGGGGTGGCAGGGCAGGGCGGGGATTTCTGGGATACTGGGGTCCTATGGGGTGATGTCAGGATCAACCTTCTCATCTCACAAGTGGGAAACTGAGGCCCCGAGAGGGGAGGGGACCAGCCCCAGGTGACAGCCAGTGGGAGTCTTCCCATAGCAGGGGCAGCTGAATGACCCTGAGGGTGGAGTGGGGTGGACCAACCTCTGTCCTGTCACAGGCCCGGCTCCTCCTCCTGAGGCCTTGGCTTCCCTGCCCTGTTCCTTGGGGGCGAGTTTTCCTTCTCCCCTCCCATCCCGGGATGCTCCTGGGTGGTGATTGGTCAAGGGGTAGGTCAGGGTGGGTCCGAAGAGACTTTGGGTGGAGAGGATGGGAGGATGGGGCTGTCTCTCAAGAGAGGGAGGTGCTTGGAAGCAGGGACCAGCCCAGCCCTGCTCCTGTCTCACCGTCCTGCCTCCTCCTCCGGGGCCTCCTCCCTGACTTCCCCAGGGCCCAGACCAGGCATGGCCCTGCTCATTCATGGTGTGTGACATCCTTAGGACGACACCATGGCAACTTCCGGGGCCCCCTGGCCGACACCTCACCTCTCCTCTGTCATCTCAAAGCAGTCGATTTGGGCAAATACATCTTCGATCTCATCCTTCAGCTTCTGTGGGTGGCAGTGGGGGGAGGGGCAGGATAGGGAGGGAGAGTCAGAGGGTGGAAGCTCTCCCCCACCCACTCCCACCCAGCGTGACCCCCACATTGCTCTCCCCTGACAGATCCCCTCCCCGGATGTCTTCTGTCCTCAAAGTCCCAAACCAAACTGCTTCCGTCTACTCTCTTTCTTCCACCATCTCCTGACTTGGGGGTGTCGTCCCCAAGTCCCCACCCTATTCCCGGCTTTCCCCCCTCTCTCGTCTGCAGCTGTAGAGTCTCCTGCTGTCCTGCCACGCCCACCCGACCAGCCCCCCTCCGCCCAGCTGCCATCTTTCTGAAGCAGACTGGTGCCTGCCCTGCCCCTGCTCAAACTCCTTCCATGGCTCCCACTGCCCCCGTCCCCAGGCAGAAGGCACCGATTCCAGCCCTGGGAGGGCCCAGCTCCTCTCCAGCTTCCCCCCATCTGTTTACTCCGCCACTTGTCCCTGACTTGGTGCCCACTGTGTGCCAGGTACTGTGGGTGCACCAGGCACTAGACAGCGCTGGCCTCTTCTCAGGGGCTTTGCCATCCCCATGGGGCTTGCAGAACAGGACATTAAGATGCAGAGAGGTGAGGTGACATGTTACCTAAGGTCTGACTCAGCCTCTGCTTTCCCAGATCCCCGCCCCCCCCCCCCCAGCCTGTTCTGTCTTGACCCTGAAGGGGCAACAGTGGCAGCAGAGAACCCCTGCCTCAGCCAACTGCCACCATTGGGCAGACAGGGAGAGGTGGCAGCTGGTCCAGCATTCCCCTGCAGGGCAGCAGCATGAGCCCCTAAAAGGCACCCAGCGCCCCCCTTCCTTCCCTGAGATCTGTGGGATGGGGTGGCCCCAGGGGCTTGTTCTGGGACCCGAGGACAGCATGGGGCCTGGGGCCCATATCTGTGCCCAGTCAGTCCTGTCCATGTGATCTCGGTTAGTCACTGAGTGGCTTCCCCACAAATAAAGTGGGGGCTCACTCACAAGTATTAATTGAGCACCTACTATGCTCTGACTGTTGGGCTGCAAATACAGGGGTGGGCAAGATGGACCCAGGCCCACTTACACAGAGCTCACAGTTAGTGGGGTTGGGGTCGTGATGGTCATGGGGAATGAAATGACTGTGCAGATAATGATCACAGTGATGACATAGCAAATGCCTGGGACATGGTAGGTGCTCAATAAAATACCTGCTGAGTGCACCTTCCTTCTGTACCTTCACTCTGCACTCTGCCCTGCACACTTGTAAAACCTTTAAGAAACAGGTGGACATGTGTCAGGCTGGGGTGAGGTCCCAGCAACTGTAGCCGCTAAGAGGAGACGGCACATGAGCTGAGAATGAAGTAATGAGGAGGAGCCATGACGAGAGCTTGGGAGAGTCCCGGTGGTGCAAAGGCCCCGGGGCAGCACTGGGCTCAGCATATTCCAGGAACAGAACCAGAGTCTGTCTCAGAGGCTGCTGAGAACCAGATGTGCTAACATTTGAAAAACTGGCGACTTGGCAAGTGCTGGGCACGGATTGGTGTGATGTTGACCTAATGATCCCTGTTTTAGGAGGGGATGAAGCTGAGGCTCAGGACGGGGACGAGCGCTGGTGGACCCCACCATGCGAGGAGGCCGTAGAGCCGCAGGCGGGCTCCGCACGCAGCAGGGTCTGAGGGTGCGTCAGTGTGAATGTGTGTGTGACTCACGTGCACAGTTGTGAGTGTGCACTCACCTGGATGTCATCCAGAAGCTGCTTCCGGTGCCATTTGATCCGCTGCAGCTCCTCAGTCTCCCCACTGCTCAGCTCCGCGGGGTCTGGAGAGAGAAGGCCGTGTGGCCACTGGCTCACTCACTGCCCTCCCCTCACTCCCCAGCTCCAGCCACACCAGCTAGCCCTCAGGGCCCTCTTCCCTCCAGAAACCCATGACTTGCTGGCCCTTTCCACTCAAGCCTGGGCTCTGATGTCACCACCTCCAAGAGGCCTTCCCTGACCACTCTGTCTAAGGCAGCCCCTCCCCTGCCTTCCCCTCCTACCCAGCTTTCTGTTTCTTCTACCCTCCCGGTACAGGTGCCCTGAAATTATCTCATGTACTAGCATCTTTTCTATTGCATTCATTACACTCATTATTTTGTTCTGCATCCTCAGCAGCTAGAAAGAGCCTGATACGCGGGTACTCAATAAAATACCTGCAGAAGGCATTCATTCCTCCCTGGAACTTTAGTTTATTCTTTTACTGGACCACATGTCTCTCATTTATTCACTTATTTATTTGCACAACCAGGAAGTGGTGTATCATTTTGCTTCGCACCCTATTGGCCAGATGTAGTCACATGGCCCCACATAGCTGCAAGGGAGGCTGGGAAATGAGCCTGTAATAGGGTGGGCCTTACTATGTGAGATGGGGAGACTGGATTTTGGGGGACATCTGACAGTTTCTGTCCCAGACACTGAAGCTCAGAGCAGTGAGTTGACCTGGCTAAGGTCCTACAGGGATGAATTTCTGAACCAGGGCTGACCTGGCATTGGGATAACTACAAAGCTTTTCCCACGTCACCTGGAAATGAATTAAAGGAGATGAGTGTGTGTTGGTCAGAATTCTGTGCAAGGTGCTGGGATGATTCCCACACCCCTGTCAGCTGGCTTGCTTCTACTCCCCAGTGGTGCTTCCTGTTCCAGCCACAACACTCTCCTGGTCGAAATCTCCATGGACTCCCCATCACTTGAAGGAAAAGCCCTCATCTGGTCCTCCACAGTCTCCCTGGCCTCTCCAGCCAGCCTTTTCCCCACCGTTCTCAACCACAGCCTGCCAGTCCGGCCTGCCAGCTCCTCACTGCCCTGTGTTGTCTCACTCTCCATCTTACCCCCCTGCCTTTGCCTATGCAGTTCCTCCACCACACGCCCTGTCCTGTCTGCCTGTCCAAACCCTTCCTGACTTTCAAGTCCTTGCTTTGGGAAGTGTAAAACCATTTCTTAAAGGTTTTACGAGGACAGATACTACTTCTCCTGAATGAAGAACATTCAGAGAACATCAAGTCCTCCATTCCCCTACTTCTCCCTCCTGTTGACGGAGTAGCCGTCTTGGACTTTGAGATGGAAGCTGGGTATTGAGATGGCAGCACAGCAAGCTAGGAGACGGGGCCCTGGGCAACTGTGTGGAGAAAAGTCATCATATTCGCCTCACCCGCAGCTCCCCACTCAGACTTCTCACTGAGAGAAATCAGTTTTGGGAATGTCTCTGTCGCTGTTATGCTGAGTCTCGTTAACAGCAGTCAGTCCTGAAACGTGACCAATGCAGTGTCCTGATCTGGGAGTCACGAACCATAACCCTTACCTAGAGTGTGGTTGTCAGGATTAAAAGAGCTGAGTTTTGTTCAGCACCCAGCACGTATCTGGCATATGGTAAGGCTCCACCATGTGTATAATGGGTGCTCGGCTGTGCCATGCAGCTCTCTTCTTCAGGACCCAGGTGCCCACTCTCTCAGCTGCTGGGGATGGGGGGTGGTACTCTTCTGACCACTCGATGCTGAGTCCCTCCCCAGGAAACTACCTCAGCCAAATGGAGCTGCTTCACTTAAGGATATGTCCCTCCAAAGGGCAGCCACAACCCAAAAAGTCAAGACCCCTTGCCTTATTTCTGGACCCGAGCCAGTTATCAGACCCAAAATCTATTGACTGCAGAAGAGGCTGTGTCCCCAGAGGGAAGGGTCTTGCAACACGGTGGCAAGTGTAGTATATGGTCAGGATTCCCTTGGCCAGGTAGCCAAGATGGGTCTGTCTGACCCTTCAAGTCATAAAAGTCAAGAAAGCCCAATGGCTCTTCATTGTAAGTGGTTCACCTAGTAGCAAGCGTGAGCGGAACTAGAAGACTCCAGCCAGCTCCATGGACGGGTGGCCCAGACCCCCTGTCATCCTCTGCTGTGGCACCAAGGCGTGTCCCTCAGCTCACACCATGGCTGCACGGGCGGGTCCCTGGTGATCTTCTGACACAGGAGGAAAATGCCTGAGCTAGGTTCCAGGATGTGTGGCTCCGTGTTTGTGTGACTCAAAGGTGCTGTGGAGACAGTGGTGAGAAGTCCTCCCAGTGGGCAGAACTTTGGGCAGGGCACCTGGCCAACCTCCTCGTGTGGAAAGAGAAGTGTCGGGAAGTAAGAATATACATGCAGCCCTAGCTGGTTTGGCTCAGTGGATAGAGCATTGGCCTGCGGACTGAAGGGTCCCAGGTTCGATTCCAGTCAAGGGCACATACCTGGGTTGTGGGCTCGATCCCCGGTATGGGGCATGCAGGAGGCAGCCGATCAATGATTCTCTCTCTCATCGCTGATGTTTCTATCTCTCTCTCCCTCTCCTTTCCTCTCTGAAATAATAATAATAATAAAGAATATACATGCAATCATGGGCAGTAGAGAGTAGCTTGACTTTTTGGTCAGAGGTTAAGAAGAAGAAGGATTAGAAGGCTGGGAACAGAGAGATCTGGGGAAGAGGCAAGTTGATGGTCTATGGGAGTGGGCACAGAGTGGGAAGACATAAAGCACATTTGTGCTTCCCAGCAAGCACCCTGCACAGGAGAGGCACTCAACCACCAAGACTCGGCCAGTTGACATCAGCCAGTCTGATTGGCCAGCCCAGTGCTGGTACAGTGGCACATGCATAAAGTAGCCGTGTGGCCTGGGCAGGGACTCTGGGTAGACCCACTCGTTAGGCTTCCCGAGCTACCGCCACTGCTGACTTGCCTACTTGCCAGCAACAGCGACCCGTGGTTTCCTGAGAAACCCAACCAGCAACTTGGCAGCTGGTTGATCACGCGGGATCCCTTCTCTTCTGCGGAGACCAGCAATCTATCTTGCCCAGAATTCACACATGTTCTGGATGTGTGTGGCCTTTCCTACCCACAGAGCCTCAGCCACATCGGCCTCCAAGGGCTCCCAGAGGGTTTGATGCTCCGACACAGACGCTGCATGACATCACATTAGACGGAGGGACCCTCTTTACAGTAAAGGACGTGTGGGCGGAGCATGTGGCCACGGTCCCGCCGGTCCGATCAACATTTCCCCACCAGATGCTGGGGGGGTGCTGGCCTGGTAGATGCTTGAGCAATGAGCCTCTTGAAGGTGCAGCTGCGGTGTCAGCTTGGAGACCACATCCTGCCCGGATGGGCACCATCCTCTGAACCCTAAATCAGTGGCCATTAAACGGGGCTTTGTCCCCAGTCGGTAATCTACACAGATCCACCCCCTAGTGACTCACTCGGGAGTTTTCCTTTCTGTTCCTGCAACTCTGAGCCCTGCAGGCCTGGAGTTCCTGGTTTCCAGAGGAAGGGAGAGGTGGCCCCAACACCAGGGCACAGAGCAAGAGCTCCATTACACCTTAAGCTCAGAAACACCCACTCCATGCTGGTAGCGTCATATAACTTGTCATTTCATCCTAAACACTCTGTCAAGTGGCTCTTTTTTAGTTTAAGACACGGAGGCTCAGAGAGGCGAAGTGACTTGCCCTAAGTCACACAGCCAAGAAGTGGCAGGGCTGGGATCAGAACCCTGGTTTGCAGACACCCAAGACTGTGTCCCAGGATTCACGTGGGGATGGAAGGCATGAGGGCCATCCGTCCGTGTGGAGTCAGGAGCAAGGGCATGGCAGGGAGGCGGCACTGCAGGGAGGCGGCACTGCAGGGAGGCGGCACTGCAGGGAGGTGGCACTGCACGGGCGGGAGGGGGGCTGAGTGCTGTCGTGGAAAGACCCAGTCACCTCTAGTTGACCGTGGGGTGAAGGATCAGACTCTTTGTTTTGTTTGTTTACTTCCTGCTGCTTTCCTGTTGGCTGGGGCTTGTGTTTTGAGGTGGGCTTCTGGCCAGGGTACACCTGCTGGGGGAGGCCATGTGGATGCCAAAGGCGTTGGGAAGGGGCCAGGCAGGGCTTTAGTGTTTCTATGCACAATCCCCACTGCAGATGGTCAAGGGGTGGGCCATGGGCTCCCGTGACCCGGGCCCAGGCTGCCTTCTCCTCTCCCACTGTCTCTCTTTACTTCCCTGGTCTTCTCTTGGGCCAAGGAGCCACACACAGCCCCTCAGCTCCAACTGCTCCCTGAGTTTCAGACCCTGCTACCCCTCTGGGCACTGGCCGTCATCTTGTTTGCCGTTTGGACCAAAACGGAAGCCCTAGAATTTCCCCTCAATTCTTCCTGAGCTCCCTGGGTGCTAGGATGGTCCCTGAGACACCCCGGCCACAACCCCAGGAGGCACCTGGACCCTCACCTCCCTTCGCCCTCCTGTCTCCTCTCTCACCAAGCCCCACCCATCTCTTCTGTTTGCATAGCCCCCTTACCCCCCACCCGACCACCGGCTCCTGTCCCCATGCTCCCTGCCTCCATCTGCCCTTCCAACCCAGCCTCCCATGGCGGCCCCTTGTCCTGGGGATAAAGACTCCAACCCCCATCCTCACCACACCCCATGCCCCACCCCCTGCCCTGGACTTGAGGCCTCCCTGGCCGCCCTTCACTTGCTCTCATGTGCTCTTTCCCATAGGCCTTTGTGTATGCTGTTCCCCGTGCCCGGAATAACCTTCCTTCTCCTCTCTGCAGGAGCGCCTCCGCTTCCTCTCCAGGTCCCCGGTGCCTCCCGTGCTCGCTGGGCATCATCCTCTCCCACCTCCGTCCCCCTCACCACAGCAGGCCTGGGGTCGTGTGGCTCAATAAACTAGCTAAGCCGCTGGGGAAGGAAAGGGGTGCTAGTTGCGCACCTACTATGTGCCAGGCCCTGTGTGCTCTAGGCTCTTCCCACCCATATCTCATTTGATCCACACGACAGCTCTAGAAGAAGAAAGGTATTTCTAACCTCACTGTATAGACAAGACACCTGAGGCTCAGAGGGGTCACGTGACCTGCCCCAGGTGACACAGCTGGAAGGTGGTATGTAGGCACCTTCTGACCCTCCACCTGTTGGCTAAAAAGTGGGGATTTCTTCCCATTTCAGAGTTGAGGACACTGAGTTCAGGGAGTGTGAGAAGGACATGAGCTGAGAGGGTCTGTTTCTGATTCCAAGCCTGTTTCAGGTACTGGTGTGGCTCACAGGGGTAGGTTTTTAATCATCATCATCTATACTAATAAAAGCATAATATGCTAATTAGACCGTACAGCCAAACGACCTTCTGGATGTCCTTCCGGACAAAGCCGCAGTGGCGGAGGTGGAGGCAGAGGCCGTTAGGGGCCATCAGGCAGGCACTGAGCAGTTAGGGGCGATCAGGTCAGCAGGGGAGCAGTTAGGGGTGATCAGGTAGGTAGGCAGAGGTGGTTAGGGGAGATCAGTCAGTTAGGTATGCAGAGGTGGTTAGGGGCGATCAGACAGGCAGGCAGGCGAGCAGTTAGGAGCCAGATGTCCCGGATTGTACAGGGGTCCTGGATTGGAGAGGGTGCAGGCCGGGCTGAGGGCCCCCCCCACCCGTGCACGAATTTCATGCACTAGGTCTCTAGTAATAAAATAAAAATTTCATGCACTAGGTCTCTAGTAATAAAATAAAACAGTAATAAAACGCAAGAGACCCAACGTGCTAATAACAACCGTCACCCCACAAGCTCTGTTTACTGCCCACTTGGCTCTGTGCTTTTCACACCTCCCAGAGGCACCTTTACACTGACCACACCCACGCCTGTGCTGGGGCTGCCCTCTGCCCCCGGCTGGCCACGGGGCCGCCCGGGCGTGTGGCCTGGTGCCGCCCGGCCATCTGCCCCACTCCTCTCCACTTCCCCTTTGTCCTTCCTCTTTCCCATCGTAATTTTAGAACCCATTCTGCTTGCAGCCCTGCTTCCAGGACAGCTGGCCTGGTTCCTCTTTTCCAGGGCACAGCGAGGTGCTCTCCTGGGCCCTAAGGGTAGCGGCTCGGCAGAGGCTGGTGGGAGGGCCGCTGGGGCCGAGGGGCTGTCGGGGGAGCTGCTCCCGCCCCAGCCTGCCCTGTGGGTGTGAGCATCGAGCAGCGTGTGGCTTCCTACCCACAGCTGAGCTGTCTCTACTCTATTTTTAACTGCACCTGGCCTGCCTGCACCAACCCGGTACGGCCATTGGTCATGGTGGGGTTTGTTGCCTGGGTCCCTCACCTTCCTGGCAGGGCCTGGGGAAGAGGGCCTGACCTGCTTCTGACGTCACACACCCATGGCTAGGGGAGCAAAGGCAGCCCTGGGGGACCTATACCACTGTCCTGCCCATTGTACAGGTGGGAAAACTGAGGCCCATCATAGCCACTGGCAGGTTGGTACAGAGCTGGGAACTGAGCCAGGTCTGGCTGACTCCAAATCCTCATTCAGTTTAGGTCAGGCAAGGTTGAAGGTGCCCACATTAGGTGACAAATCTGAGCTCGGGGGGTAGTCACCTAGCCATTGGGTGATTGAGACCCAGTCTGGGCAACCGAGGAATGATCGTCCCTTTCTCCTTCTGCTTCCTCCAGGAAGTCTTCCCAGATCTCCCCTGCTCATGTGGAAAGAGCGGCTTCTTTCCATGCGCCAGGTCTGAGCCCATTTGCACATCTGTCCTGGGTCATTGCCCTACAGATATGTTCCCTTCTCCCCCTTATTCCAGACCAGCAGCTCCCCTGGGCTGGACCCACGGCAGGGTTTCTGCTGCCCTAGCATTGCACAGCGCAGGGCGGGCCATTTATAGAATGAATGAGTGAATAGAAGCAATCAATGAAGACCTCAAATCCTCCACAGACTGCTCCTGTTGACCCCATTGAATCCATTTCTCTTCTGGGCCGGCCTAAAGCAGAGC
Source organism: Myotis lucifugus (assembly GCF_000147115.1). Taxonomy (NCBI): domain Eukaryota; kingdom Metazoa; phylum Chordata; class Mammalia; order Chiroptera; family Vespertilionidae; genus Myotis; species Myotis lucifugus. Next base: position 31,183 of record NW_005871989.1, read on the forward strand.
GGCGACGCCCCCTTCTGGCCTCCCTGCCCCACCCCCACATCAGCCCAAGGTAACCCGGGCTCTCTCTCCTCTCAGAGCTTGGCCCTATTCCCATTTGTTCTGGTGAGCCTGTTTCCTCACTTGCACCCTGGGGACAACCATCTCTGTTCCTATGGACCCCGTAGGGGAAGACCCCAAAGAACAAAGTGATGATGATGGAAAGCCAGGCATGTCGGGGGACTACTGTCTCCTCTGCCCCTCGCATCCGCCGGGTGGCCCTGAGCCAGGCGCCACTCCTTGCTGGTCTCCTCTTGCCCAAGATGTGTTCCCTGAGCCCGGACTGCCTGTGAGCCCGTCCCCTCAGCCCCCGGGAGAAGCCAGGGTAGGGAGAGACACTGGGCAGGGAGTCAGGAGGTGGGAGTGACCCACAGGACTGTCCCCCTCAGGCCTCCGCTGCTCCATCTGTAATTGGGGTGCTGAAATGGACCTGTGGTTCCCTGACTGTGGGGCGAGGGGCCCCAGGGGGCGGGCTCAGACTGCTCCATGTTAGGATTTCTTTGCAGAAAGGATTCTGCTGCTACCAGCTTGGCGCCTCTGGACCTGGGGAACCGGGCAGCTCCTGCAGCCCGGGCCTTCGGGACGTCCGGGCAGCGCCAGCCACTGAGACGCAGGGCGCAGGGACTCGGCCCCTCTTCTCTGTCCCCCCAAAACGCAGCACCGTTTCCCTCCCATTCCCAGTGCGCATCCTCCCTTCCTCTTTCCCTCGGACACAGGGTCCTGCTTCCTGGGGACGGTCTCAGCCACGGTCCTCTGCTGCCTGGTCCTGGCCCCTCCACGGGCTCCAGGAGGTGCCCTGCTCCCCCAAGGCCACCCTCACTCCCCAAAGGCCAAACCGGGGCCTCAGGGACTTCATACCACACAGACAGGCTCGTAGGGACCAACGTGCCACCTTTCTCAGCCCCGCCTCCGGGCCTTTGCACTGTCTGTTCCGTCCTCCTTCAGGTCTGCCCTTGGCCTCTCCACTACCCTGTCCCATCCTCCTGCTCCTGCTTGCCTGTTCTTCATTCTGCTTGTTGCTACCTGACAGGAGTGCACTTCCTGTCTGTCTCTCCTCTGGAATGTAATTTCCTGGGGGCAGGGACACGCCCGCTTTGTTCCCTGCATTCCCGGTGCCTGGGGCCCAGCTTGGCAGCTAGCCTGAGCCCGTAACGCGGGCTGCGTGCTTCTGCATTCCCACCTGAGTTACCTCTGTTTACACATCGTTTCCTGCCAGGATCCTGAGACAGGCGCTATGGCCCCATTCTACAGAAGAGGAGACCGAGGCCCAGCGAGGCTGTCCCCCGGTGCTTACCTGGGTGGCACAAGTCCATTCCAAAGCCTCCGGGGAGCGGTGGCCGGGGCTCCCGGGAACGGCTGGCCCAGCTGCTGCTGGCCTGGCAGGCAGAGATGTGTCACCTCGGCCGCAGCAGGCCCCTTCCCGCTCGCCCCGCCCCGCCCGTGTGGGGAGGAAGTCCTGTCCTCGCCGGGTCTGTGCGTAGGCCCCTGACGTAGCACTTCCTAAAAAAACGGAGTTTCAAGTCGCAGGCTCTCTCTATGTTTCGGGTGTGAGCAAGGGAGGGATAGAGGCCAGAGACGAAGGGAGGCGTAGGGAGGAAAAGTGAGACACACACACACACACACACACACACACACACACACACAGGAGCATGGTCACTGGGAGGCAGAGCCTTCTCCAGGGACAATGAGCATGTAATCAGTAACCTCCTCACATCCAAAATGAAGGCTCACTGCTCTTGGAGTCGAAGCTGAGCCCAGATCCCACCCCACCAGCTCTTTCATCAATTCTCTCTGGAGAAAATAAAAATTAATTCCGTGCTAGGAAGGGCGTTGCTCCCCCCCAAGGAAATGTCTGGCTTTTTCCTGTCTAGTGACCAGTTGGGCAATATGTTCAATTTCTCTTTTCCCTTAGGGTGCTAGGAAACTCACAGTCAAATCTGAAGCCCTTTACAGCTGTTCTAAGGTAGCCTACAGATGTGGGGGCCCAACTCCGTGTGTGGCTTTCAGCTCTGCCGCTCAGCCTGGTTTGAACTTGGGCAAGTCACTTATCTGCAATGAGCATCAGTTCGTTTCCCTTGACAGGGTTGCGGAAAAGATGGAGGAAGATAACAGGCGTAGGAAGCTGGGACATAGTGGGCGCTCAATAAACAAACACCATCTTCTTTCCTCTTTTAGTTTTGGTTTCCTTCTGTGGCTAAAATTCACAATTTTACTGCTTGTACCTTCTCGGTTGACTCAAATCGTTTGTGGGAGAAAAAGTATGGTGTAAAGAAATATCTATAAGATAAGTGCTCTTTCCTTATAACTTTATAGCATATATTGGTTTATTCATCTGTTTCTTTCCCCACCAGTCTGTGTCTGGCAAATGTTGGGGACATCGAGGGTGTTTATGTGAGAAGAAGTACAAATGAGGAGCAGGAGATGGAAGACGAGGAGTATAAAGTGGATTACGAAAATTATGTACGACGGATTATGATGAAGCAGTAATGAAGCATGATAAATACAATCATTCCATGTTATCCTATGAGATGGAGTTCTAGTACCCAGAGGGAGCCAAAGTCCACGAAGCCTCAAAGTTCCTCAGATTAGAAGTATCAGTAGATGCACAGTTAACGTCC
>NW_005871989.1:33958-61865 GCF_000147115.1 Myotis lucifugus
ATTACATACAAACGTCAGGAAGTGGACACTAAGTTCTTCAGGGATCTTGGTGCTCAGTGAAGTCTGCGCGCTCTACTTTACACCCAAGCAATCAGGTGAGTCATGGTCGCTAGAACAGATGCAACATGGTGGTTCCGCAAGAGTGGGGGAGTTGGGTGCGAGAGATGTAATGCTGGGGTGACTTCCACTATACTGATGAGACCTGTAAGGAAAAGCAGTAGGAGGAGGAGGAGGAGGAGGAGGAGGAGGAATGAATGAAAGGAGCATAGGGGAAATGGAGTGCGTAATGCAATATGTAGCTATAATATCCACCCCTCCCTGTAGCCACACCCCTTTGCACTGCCATTGTTCCCATCAAGATGTGGGGGCTGGTTCTCCTCCCCTTGAACCTGGCCTGGGCCGTGTCTTTCTTGGACCACTAGAATGTGACGTTACCTGGCTTTTGAGACTGGGCCATAAGAAGTTTTGTAGCTCCCACCTTTGTCCTTGGACCCCTGCCAGCTGCCATGGACCCGGCCAGGGCTACCAGGTGGGGATGGGAGACCATCTGGAGGAAGGCCCAGCTGTTCTCAGTGAGTGCCACCTGGTGACAGCCTCATGCGTGAGCTCAGGCAACACCAGAAGAAGAGCCGCTAAGCTGAGCCCAACCCAGATCGCCATCCCATAGAACTGTGAGAAATACAAAATACCTGTTTCAAGCCACCAGCTTTTGTTACGCGGCAAAAGCTCACTGATACAGATGAAATCGGGGCCTTCATTTCATTGAAGAGAAAACCGAGGCTCATTTCTGGCACATGCTTGGCCGGGTTGGAAATTGAGTTCGTGGGCAGCTCAGGACTAAATGTCAGCCTGGTGCTCACGGGACTCCTCAAACCAGCCTGCTCCTCGGCTCTTGCATAACTCAAGGCCTTTTTCTAGGAAACGTGTTGAAGTGATCTCCATGGCAAACTACATTTTTCTCAACAAATCTGGGCGGGCGTGAGGCACAAAAAGACATTTCCCAAGTCACTTCAAAAAGAGAAAGCGGGGGAGAGGTGTAATTCCTGTGCAGAAAGGTGATGGAATAGCAGGTCTGACTTCGGCCTGCTTGCCAGTCCAGCCCTCGGCTGGCCTCTGGGAACTTGGACGGGGGAGGGTTCCTGCCATCCCCTGGTAAGGGGGCTCACTGTGCCTGAGCTGTTTGTGCAGACAGTGTGCTCTGTGTTGGACACCTGCTTTCCTCCCGGGAGTCTGGGGTTTGGGGACAAGCGCGGCCTAGGTGGCTGATCCCAGTAAAAGCCATGGGCACTGGGTCTCTGCTGACATCCCTGGCTGACAACACCTCACATGTTTCACAGTTTGTTGCTGGAGGAGGGAAGTGCTTCCTGTGTGACTCCATGTACCTGGCTCCCTCTGGCCTTCACCCCAGGCTTTTTTTATTTATTCATTTTTTTTTTACTGCTTTTGCTTTGCATCCTTTCTCTGTGATGGATAAGACTGCGTGCTGGTTGTGTGAATCCTCCTGGTGACTCGCCGAACCTGGGGCTGGTCTTGGGGACCCCAACACATGCCCTAATGCTGTACCCAGGGCCACAGTTTGGCATCTGGGGTGTCCCTTTTTGTCCGAAGGGCTGGTTGAATGGCTCGGTTAGTATGAGTAACTCATTCTCTAAGAGTCTACTCAAATGCCACCTCCTCTGTGAAGCCTTCCGTGATTACACCTCCCTCCCTCCGGCCCCTTGAGCCCTGGTCCTGTCTAGCAGCTCGTGTGCAGGTAGCCTGGGAGGGAGGGACACTCTCATTGTGGGTGTCAAAGGGTTTGGTAGAATCAGTGGTAGGGGAGCCAGAGAGACCCAGATGCAAATCCTGGCTTAGCTAGTTGTAGGAACTTCTCCCCTCTGAGCCTTGTTTTTTGTCATCTGCAAAATGGGAACAGAAGAGATTAGGTTTGCTGACATGAAACATAAAATCCAAGTAACAATGGGTTTAAGGAAATTGGAGGTATAGTTATCTCTTATGGTAAAGAAGCCTGAGGTAGGTAACAAGCCTGGTAATCAGGGATCAAAGCTCCTTCTAACTTCCTGCTTGTACCCTCAGGTCTCCGCACGGGCCAGCGTGGCTGCCTGTCTCCAGCCGTTGTGCCTGAGTTTCAGGCAGGAAGAAGGAAGAAGAGGTGAGGGGCTCCCTTTAACGGGACCTTCCTGGGGCTCCTTCTGGCCTGAAGTCAGCCCTTCTTCCCCAAACGGGGCTCTGCCTTGTTCATGTGCCCTGGATGGAGGTTCGTAGTTGGTTATGGGGAGCACACAGCGTTCCCCAAATACAGGGTCTGGGGGTCCCCATTTATGGAGTCCTCTCTGCACGCCAGGCACTGTGCGAAGTGATTGTACAACATCTCACTTCATCCTTTCCACAACCCAACAAAGTGCACTACGTCCTCGTTTTATGGATGTGGAAACTAGGTTCAGAGAGTAAGTCACACAGCCAGGAAGGAGCAGAGCTCAGACCCGAGCCCCGTGCTGTCTGACTTCATTGCCACTCTGACCTTGTGCAGGTCGCGCTTGAAACGTGTAGGAAGTTCAGTGGCCTGCCCAGCCCCGGGGGAGATGGGAAAGGCCCAGCACTGGAATCCTCTTGTAGCAAAACTGTGTGAGTGGTGCTTCCTGCTTGTCCCGAAGCTCAGAGTTCCTCGCCTGGACACAGCTGGCTCCAGGGCAAGAGAGCTGGAAGGAGCTTAGAGGTGGTCTGATTTAGTGACCCCATTTTACCTGGGACAGAGGGGACTTAGAGTGAGTAAGGGGCAGAACCTGCCCTTGAACCCATTTGGGCCGCACTGTTAGAGTACTCCATCCATCCGTCCGTCCGTCCGTCCGTCCGTCCATCCACCCCTCCGTCCGTCTGTCCACCCGTCCATCCATCCGTCCATCCACCCATCCGTCCGTCCGTCCACCCGTCCATCCATCCATCCATCCGTCCATCCATCCGTCCGTCCGTCCGTCCATCCGTCCGTCCATTCATCCATCCATCCATCTGCACTGTTAGAGTACTCCATCCATCCATCCGTTGTGTGAAGCCTTGTTATGTGCTGTGCGCCCTTCTTGGCATTGGCACCAGACAGACAAAACTCTTGACTCTCATGGGCACATGGTTGTGTCAGTGGAGCTGGGTAGGACCTGGCAGTGGTGGGCAGGGCATGTGTCTGGGATGAATAATCCGAGTCCCTCCCCTTCATACTTTTCTCTGATTTCTCGTTTTTCCTAATGACTCAGAACTGGAGACGGCCTCGGTCTGGCAGATGGAGCCCCTCTGCGTCTTGGAACTGCCGAGCTTTCCTGCCTCGGGCCCCGGGGACCCGAGCGGCAAACGGGGCTTCAGGAGCCAGGGCCTCCCCACATGTGCCCGCTTCCCCCAGACCTGCCTCCTCGTCGAGGTTTGGCCACAAGACTTACCGAGAGCCTGCAGCGCCTAGGGACAGAGGGGGCCAGACCCAGGAGGCTCCATAATTCAGGACGTCAAAGGCAGGGGTGGGGGTCAGGGGCAGTGGCCACACTTTGATGTTCAAGTTCACCTCTAGAACCTGCTCCTAATGAGATATCACTCCTCCCAGTATCATTGATAACCAGGGAATGGGGGAAGAATCAAATGCTCACCAGGGGCTGATGGTTAATAAATTATGCAGCATTCAGACTCTGGGCCCGCGTGAGCCATTAAAAAGAATAATGACGATGTAAAATTCAAGCATCTTTTGGTGTTAAGTAAACATAACAGTCTAGCTTAACTGGAGGTTACTGGCTCAATTCCTGGAGAGTCACAGATGGGGTTAACCTTGGGGATATGAATACCAGAGGCTGAAATGTACTTCTTCTCTTCTCTCTCTCTCTCTCTCTCTCTCTCTCTCTCTCTCTCTCCCTCCCTCCCTCCCCCTTTCTTTTTTTCTCTTCTCTCAATCTGTCTTAGTTTTTTCTTTCTCTGGTGGCCTTGCTCCATAGGGCAGTCAAGCTGGCCACAGACAGCTCCAGGCTCACATCAAATCACCTTTGACCTCAGAAAGAGGGCTATCAAAAAATTCTCAGGGGAAGACTTCAATTGGCTGGGCCTGGGACATGTGCCCATCTCTGGACCAATCACTGCAACAGCATGGGAGGAATACCATGGTTGGTCAGGCTGAGTCACATGCTTAGTCATAAGGGAGGTGAGGGAATGGACAGCCCCGCCAGATCCACCAGGAGATGGACAGCTTTGTAAAGGAAGGAAAACTGGGCAGATAGAAACAACAGGTATCTACGCTTGCTATTTTGGGGTAAGTTTTTTCTTTTGTTTTTATTGTATAGACTAGAGGCCTGGTGCACAAAATTCCTGCACTTGGGGCAGGGGAGTCTCTCAGCCCAGCCTGTGGCCTCTCACAGTCCAGGAACCCCATGATGGATCGCCCCGCACAGAGGGAGGCCCCACCCACCCACCATAGCCCACCAGTCAGTGGCCTGGGCCTTCCTCTTTGGGGCAATCGTGGAGCCCCCCACTGATCGATCACACCGCCTGCTGGTGGCCTGGCCCTCCCTCTGCAGGGTAATCATGCAATCGAGCACACCCCGCAGAGGGAGGCCTCGCCTGCCCACCCACCACAGGCCCACTGTCAGTGGCCTGGGCCTCCCTCTTTGGGGCGATCATGGGGCGATAGCCGGGCCCCCGACCAATTGCATCACACCCTCTTTGGCTGGCCTGGTGCCAGTGGGTGTCACAGCATGGTCGTCCAGAAGGTCATCCGGACGGTCATTCTGCTGTTCAGTCGATTTGCATATTACACTTTTATTATAGATAACCCTAGACTATATTCATTGATATGGAAAATTATTTTCAACAGATAGCTGAGTGTATGTGTCTATAGCAGTGATGGCGAACCTATGACATGCGTGTCCGAGGTGACACGCGAACTCATTTTTTTGGTTTATTTTTCTTTGTTAAATGGCATTTAAACATATAAAATAAATATCAAAAATATGTCTTTGTTTTACTATGGTTGCAAATATCAAAAAATTTCTATATGTGACATGGCACCAGAGTTAAGTTAGGGTTCTTCAAAATGCTGACATGCCGAGCTCAAAAGGTTCGCCATCACTGGTCTATAGCATGGGGGTCAGAGGCAGGCTCTGGAGCCAGACTGCCTGGGTTCAAACACCAACATTGCCACTCTCTTGCCAGGGTCTTGGGCAGTGGGCATAACCTCCCGGAGCCTCAGTTTTCTCATCTGTAAGATAGACATAATATCAGTGCCTACCTCCTATCATTCCTGTGAGAATTAGGCAAGTTAACCCATATCAAGCATGTTTGAATGGTGGTTGGCATGGAGTAGGTTTTTGATAAACGTTAACTATTGTAGATGACTACCTAGAGCAGGGGTTGTCAACCTGAATTCTTCTTGTGGGGAGGGTGGGGGCAGTAAATGAGGGAAGTGGACCTACTTGGGGATACAACAGGGAATGGTGGGGACTGTGGCAAAATGAAGTGACTTGTTCCATATAAAGTGGGCAGCTGGTCCTCAGCGTTTGCTGACTATTGCCATGAAGACATGGGAGCTCGGTGGCCCAAGGATAGGTAAATTTATACATTTTTGTGTGATATTAGTAATCAATTAGTTTTGTTGTGTTTTTTAAATTGCAAAATGCTGAGCTGGAGAACAAGGTGAAAGTCAACGAAATGGGTGGATCTGGCTCCTGGCTCACGCATTTGGTGCCTCCGATGTAAACACAGGATAGAAGAATGGTCACCAAACTGCTGACAGACGTGGTCGTGGAATTTAAGGTGACTTGAACTTTCTCCGTATTTTCTATGTATTTGAATGTTTCATTCAACAACATCAGAAGAGACAGCAGGAGTTGCAAGAACCCGGGCATAGGACACATGGGAAGAGGCAGTAGAGAGGGTAACAGCCAGAGGGTGTGCCTGGGGAGTGGGGACCGGCCTTGACCCTGAGCAGGTGCAGCCAGAGCTGCATTCCCAGGAACGGTGGCCCCTGCAGGCTCTCCTGCCTGAGGAGTCTGGACTGGGGCTCAAATCCCAGCTCGACCTGTATGGCTGGGGCTCACGACTCGACCCTGTGAGGAGGGAAGATGAGGACACCTCCTTTCCTCTGTGGATGAGGAGTTTGCAAAAACAAACGCGTGGGTGGCGGGCACACGGTGCGATATACAGATCGTGTGACATAGAAACCCACCCTGAAACCTATTTGATCATGTTGACCAATGTCACCCCAATAAACTGAATAAGAATAAAAAGCGAACGTGTGACTGCCTGTAGCCCGCTGTACAGGGTCACCGTGTGCTGCCCGGTGCGGCATCGGAGAACCCGGCCCCTCTGCCGGAGACGTGCGCGTGCCCTCCGGATGCCGCGTGCTTCCACCAGGTGCGGCCGTGCCTGGGGCATTTGGAGGGGAGGGGGCTTTAGGTGAGAGCCATTACTTCCTGCTGAGTGGGTGGCAGGAGTCCCTGAGTGCCAGCTTGGTCCCAAGCAGAGTGCTGGGTGCTGGGGACAGGACACTGAGCAGCCACCACCAACACTCCGTGCTAAGCCTGGAGGAGGGGGTGGGGGGGCTACTCATTCAGCGAGGGCTTCCCGGAGCCGGCGCCCGTCTGAGTCTTGGGTATTTGTACAGGTGATGCCATTGCAGTAACCTGGCTGTTATTTAACCGGAAAGCAGGACAGGGAAGACTAGATCTAGGCATGCCATTTATACAGCTTTGCCAAAAAGCTGCATTTAACATTCTCCAAGTCTGTTCTCCACTGACTGATGGGGGAATGGACTAGACCAACTGGTGGTCCACGGACCACTGGTGATCCGTGAGGTGCGAAAGGTTGGCGACCGCTGGCTTAGACGCATGCCCAGTAGGTCTGAGTGACGTGGACAGGTGCCTCCCTGTCTGCCAGTCACACCTGGGAACAATCAGTGGCCAGGACCGGCGTGGCCACTGGAAGCGAGTGAAACCGAATAATTAAACTTCTAAGCGAAGAAGCCGGCTCTCCTGTGGCGGGGACGCGCCCCTTGGCCACGGGACGCACAGCCAGGCTGGGTCCACACGCGGCGAGTGGGCTGTAACCGGCCCGGATGCTGGGCACACCCGCCGCAGCGTGGGCCGGGAGCGCTGGAAGCCCGCTGACCCTGCCCAGGGCCGCCTTAAGGGGCAGGGACTCTGGAACCAGAGAAATATCACTTCATGCAAATGCCGCTCCATGTAACTCCTTCCGTATCCCAGCCCCCGTGTGCATCTCAGGGATATTTCATCTCTGAAGAGAACGCAAGAATCTTCACTTCCCACGGAACGACGGGGTAGCTGGGGTCTTCCGGGCAACACAGGAAGGACCAGGGTGCTTTGAAAGGGCCGGCTGAGTTTGGCTTTGGAGCAGGGAGGGGAGGGCGCTCCAGGCTGAGGAACAGCATGAGCAGCAGCTCAGAGGCCGCGATGGGATGAGGATGGGACTGGGGCGAATCCAGGCCCGGGTCTAGTTCTGTCTGGGGTCTCTGCCTCCCCTCTGCTCTCCCCCCACCCCCCCGCCGCTTCCTGAGCCTCCACACTCACTCAGCTCTTCCCTACCTCCCACTTCCCCTTTCCAAGCCGACAGCAGTAGTTTTGGGACCGCGGTTTCTGCAGGGACAGAAATACACACTCGCCCAGCAAGTGCCTCGGTGCGCATCACATGCAGGAAGGAGGGGGCTCCGGGCTCTACCCTCTTCCAGGCTCACGGGAGAGGGGCCTGGAGGAAGCAGCGTCCTTAGCGGGTCCGGGTGGCTGGGCCATGGGCTGGGACGGGGCTGAGTCCGAGAAGCCAGAGGCAATGCCTCCCTTGGTCACACCTCCCTCGTGGTCGCCAGACGTCTGCGCAGTTCCAGGCGTCTCATAATCACTTGATGACACACATGAGCGGAGCTCGCCTCATTGGTCCAAGGTCCATGCTCACACCTGGCTGCAAAGGATCCTGGGAAACGGTGTACCTGGCCTTGGCCCCGTCTAGGTGGGCGGCGGGCTCCCCCAGCCAGGGAGCTGGGATGGAGGGGCTGCTGGTAGGAACCAAGGCACAGCGTGTGGGGCCCTGAAGGGAGATGGCACCACAGGGACCAATGGAGCAGCCAGAGATACAGGAGGAAGCCTAGGTGTGGTCAGAGACCCTGAGACGAGGGCCCTTTGAGAAGTGGTCAGAGGTGCCCCCTTGGGGGGAGGTGAAGGTCTCTGAGCATCCAGTGTGTGAGCAAATGGGCCGTTGGGGGTGGGAGGTGGTGAGGCGGGGGCATCTATGAGGAGATGCTGAGAAGAAATCGACGTGGGGTCCGCTGGAGTTGGGGGGTGAGGGCGCAGGCTGAGGAGGGTGTTTTAAAGACAGAGAGACTTGCCCTAGCTGGTTTGGCTCAGTGGATACAGCGTCTGCCTGTGGACTGGAGGGTCCTGGGTTCGATCCTGTCAAGGGCACATGCCCGGGTTGTGGGTCTGATCCCCAGTAGGGGACATGCAGGAGGCAGTCGATCAATGATTCTCTCTCATCATTGATGTTTCTATCTCTCTCCCTCTCCCTTCCTCCCTGAAATCAATAAAAATACATTTTAAAAAAGATGTAAAAAAATAAAAATCAATGGAAAATATCCTCAAAAATCCTATATAATAAAAGACTAATATGCAAATAGACCAAATGGCAGAACAACCAAACAACCAAACAACTGGTCGCTATGACATGCGCTGACCACCAGGGGGCATGTGTGGAACATGGCAGGCGTTGGCAGTAGCAGGATGGTGGAGCAGGTGAGCAGGGGTGCCAGACCAAGGCGGGGCACCGGCCGCTGTCAGTGGGGTGAGCCTCTGGTGGTTACTGAAAATTTTTTGCTCCCGCGTGCAGCAGTCCCACCCAGCACTCGCACCTGCTGCCGGCACTGGAGCCGCTGCTCACACCCACTGCCAGTACTGGCTCTGCTTGCACCCACAGCCAGTGCCTGGCGCTGGTCCCAATCACTGGGTGTCATCAGCAGGTGGGAGTGGCTGCCGGCCCCGATTGCCCCTGAGGGCTTTTCCACCTCCCCCTGCTCCTGAGGGGTGATCAGGGCAGCAGCCGCCACTTGCACCCGCTCCTGGCACCAGCCCCAATTGCTCTGTGCCATCAGTTGCCAAGGAAGAAATAGGTGAGGCAGACAGGGGATGGGGGAGAGGGGGCGCGGCGGGAGTGCCAGGCGGGGGCATGAAGGATGGGCCGAGACCCGCCCCTGTGCCTACCACAGCCTTGCAGCCCACAGTTCCTTTCAAGGTGCACGAATTCATGCACTGGGCCCCTAGTAAATAAATAAATAAAATAAACAGAGGTAACAATATAAAAAAAAAAAAAGGAAGGGAGCGACTTGACTTGAGTTACAGCATCAGAGACGGAGCGGGTCCCTGCAGGAGCGGAGGGCCCAGGACGGGGCAGCCCAGGGGAAAGGCCCGAGGGCCCCGGCTCCCCACTTCACAGAGCAGGAAACTGAGGCTTGGCAGGCGGCAGGGATTCCGGCCCGACTTCTGCACGGCTGTGGTTACGCTGAGTCATCTTTCTGGGACGGGTGCTAGCTAGTTTGCCGCCACCCGCTAGAGTTCCGCATCCCTTCCCAGGACCGAAATCAGATGCTTCAGTGTCTAGACTTGTGTTAGGCTCCGGCTACTGGGGAGCCTCATTTATTTGCTCAGAAGTGTGACTATAGAGCTGGAACTAAATGACCTTTCCCCACGTGTCTCTTGGAGCCCAGGCCGCTTTTCCATCATTTCGGTCTCATCTCTTCAGCCCCTACGTCCACAGTCATGTCCCTGTGACACGCGGGAAGAGGGGGCCACCCAGCTGGCGTGCTCCGGTTGCCACGCCACCTACGATCACCCGCCCCCCGGTGCTGTGGTCCGCTGGGACCACCTGTTTTGAAAATCAATTGGTCAGAACCATTTCAGTGAATTAAGAGGGCAGGGCTGGGTGTTTTAAATGTTCCCTGGGGTTTTTATTTTATTCAGGCGTCCCGGGGCCAGCAGAACAGATGACTGCCACCGAGAATATAGTTTGCTACTCCCAGTTCCCAGGAGTCTCAGGCACGGCAGGCTACGCAGGGCCACACAGGGAAGCAGCGGGGCCGGCCCGGAGGGAGAAGAGCGAGGGGGAAGCAGGGACAAGAGTCTTGACTCTGGCCCAGCCGTGTGGCTCAGTGGTTGAGCTATGACCTATGAACCAGGAGGTCACGGTTCAGTTCCTGGTCTGGGCACATGCCCGGGGTTGTGGGCTTGATCTCCAGGAGGGATAGTGCAGGAGGCAGCCAATCAATGATTCTCATCATTGATGTTTCTATCTCTCCCTCTTCCTTCCTCTCTAAAATCAATTAAAAAAATATGTATTTTTTTTTTAAAGAGTCTTTACTCGGGTTTGCCAGGGAAGAAATAGGCGAGGCAGGGTAAGTGGCTGAGCAGGCTGAGGATTGGCTCATCCGGATAATTTGGGGGGCTCTGGGCTGCAGGGGTGGTCTCTGTTGCCTGGCACGTGGCTCTGGTTACTAGGGCAGAGGAATATTGCCTCCTGGAGTGGAAAGCCAGGCGGTGGAGGCAAGTTGGGGGCACGGATGCAGGGTTGGTTGGTTGGCCTAGGAAAGGCACGTTGGCAGGCCAGTCATGACCACCTCTAGGAATGAGCTCCCCCTGGGAGCGGTGGTCGCTCCCCAGGAGCAAGGCCCCAGATGCCCGAGCCTCAGGAATCCAGAGAAGAAGGAACCATGGTAGGTATATAGTTAGATGTACTGGCATGGTTGGTGTGGTTCCCTGTGGTATCCCAGGCACCAGAAACAGACTTGGCACACAGTAGGCGCTCCATTCGTGCTTCTTGAAGGAATGACTGTTAACACTGTCACCGGTGAAACTCGGGCTGTGTTTTGTGAAGGGCGGATGTGTGTCACAGCTGGGAGGACTGGCCTCTTCTCTGTGTCCACCTGTAGCTCACTGGGTCCTGATGGGTCACCCTGGCCTCAAACCCCAGTGTCTGCACCCGTGAGCCATGGCTCCCTCCCGGCTCAGCATCCTTACCTGTAAGAAGAGACGCTGTGCCACGGCTCACCGACCTGGGGAGAACAGAGGGGGTAAGGGGTGTGGCCTGGAGGGGCCTCAGAGGGGCCTGCACTGCTTGTCTGGTTTTCAAAAGGCTCCGGGGGCTGGTGGGCCACAGGCCTTGCTTTACTGTCCGTTTTCCTGCAAGTTAGGAAAGATGGTCTTAGGCACCCGCATCACCTAGGACAGTGGTCGGCAAACTCATTAGTCAGCAGAGCCAAATATCAACAGTACAACGATTGAAATTTCTTTTGAGAGCCAAATTTTTTAAACTTAAACTATATAGGTAGGTATATTGTTATTAATTTAATTAGGGTGCTCGTAAGCTGACCTTTGCTAAAAAACGTCCTCAATCTGATTGAGGTACATTTGCTGAGGTCGACCCCTTCCAACTCTCCCATCCACACTCGTCCTGTATACTTGTTTCGTCTATCTCCTTTCCGAAAACCAACTTCTGCGCATGGGCCATGAAGTTTCAATCGCACTGTACGTGCGCGCCCACACGTGGTATTTTGTGGAAGAGCCACACTCAAGGGGCCAAAGAGCCGCATGTGGCTCGAGAGCCGTGGTTTGCCGACCACTGACCTAGGGTGACTGTTAGGAGACAAACCCCTGACTCCTGGGTCCATCCTCTGGAGAAGGGGCCTAAATAATTGCTTTAAACATATTCTCAGATGCTGTGACCCCCGTAAGAGAGCTGTTGTCCTCTTCTCTCTCTAAGACTGTCAGGACACCCTCTGGGCTTAAGCGCTCTGGGACCAGCATTTAGCAAACACGTTGCTAGAAGAAATGAAGAAACAGTGTGTGCTCACTGTTGAGGGCATGATGTCATCCAGTGCCTCTTACATCAAGAGCACACAAGAGCTTCTAGCTTGGTGTCAGCAAAGCCCAGCTCACCAGGGAACTGGCACGTTTCCCTTTTTCTAGTAAGGAGAACTGGATAACTTGCCTAGTTTCCCTTTTCACTCTTGCTGCCAGGAAACTCAGGCAAAATTTTTTTTTTCCAGAGGGAAAGCAGGAGAGGTTGGGGGGAAGGGGGGGGGGGGTGAGATCAATCAAAGGACTTGTATGCATGCATATAAACATAACCAATGGACCCAGACAGTAGGGGGGTGAGGGCCTGTGCTGGGGCGGGGGCGGCTGAGAGAGGTCAATGGGGAAAAAAGGAGACCTAGGTAAAACTTTCAACAATAAAGAATTTAAAACAAAATCTAAAAAAATAAAAATTTGATTTGAAATTAAAAAAAATGTTGAAGCTCAACTATTACAACCCATCATTTGGCATATTTGCTTTTTTTCCTCCGTGGCCTTGATTTTCTACCTTCATGCTCCTAGCTTTCAGTGTATATTGTGATGGTCTGGGAGAGACAAATTCTCAATATAAAGGAAGGAAGGAAGGAAAATCTCAGGCGAAATATGAGTGCGATGGTTAGGGGAGGCCAGACTTAATGTTGTGGCCACCAGCCTGCTGTGTGCCCTCGGACCACTCACTCGCACTCTCTGATCCCCTCCCACCTCCAGACCACTCCTCAGTCTCCTCCTGTCCTGAAATGGTCATTCAACACATACTTCCGAAGTGCGACCTACTCCGCTGTGGAACCCCGCCCCCCCCCCCCCCAAAGCTTAGTGGGCTTAAACATCTATTTTGCTCACAGACCTACAGCCCAGGCAGGTCTCCGCCCCACTAGGTGTGTGCTGGGCTGCTCGAGGCTGGGCCAGGATCCTCTGCCGGCCGCCCTCACGCGCTGGCTGGCGGGTCTGGGAGAATCTAACAGCTGGGGCCGCACATCTGGAGCGCCTCAGGCATCTCTCTCGCTCTCTGTGGCCTCTGCTCATCCCTCCAGCACAGCAGCTCTAGGTAACCACCAGCCTCAGAAGCTGAGGTGCATGGAGGGGTGGGGGTGGTGGAAACTGGGTCGCCTCGTGCGACTCGGCCTCAGATGCCTCTCGGCATCACTCCCACCGCGTCTCAGGGCCACCCTGTGAGCGGAGCACGTGGGAGGGGACGTGGGTGCTGCCGTCCTTAGGAAATACCGCCTGCCACTCCTCCTCCCGCCAAGCAGCATGCCAGGCCGTGGGCACATGGACACATGGTGTGTAGGAGGCTGGGGTTCGCCCGGGCCTGGCCCAGGACCCCTTTCTTCACGGTTCAAGTCCACAGCCGCACAGTGACACGCCACGCCCCTGCTTCCGCCCATGCTTTCCGCGACTCCTGGCCTCATTTCCCGTGTCCTGCTGTGGCCCTCAGCTTGGTCGCTCCCCACCCGGCCTGTCATGTCTGTCCTGTGTCCTCCGCTCGGCAGGTGCTGCACCGGGCCCAGTCCCCCGTCACCCAGGCGAGACCCTGGGATCAACTTGGACTCCCTCTCCCTTCAGCCGATTTGGTCAGACCCAGGTAATCAATACCTTACAGTCTGATGTCCCCCGTGACTCCTTGCCCAGGTAATCAATACCTTACAGTCTGATGTCCCCCGTGACTCAAAGCCACGGCTCCTCAGGCCCTTGCTGTCACCTCCCCGTTGGGGCCACCATCATCTTTCTTCATGTGACAGCATCTGTCGTTCCCTTGGCCTCCGGTCTTGCCCCACTTCCAGACTCTTTCTCCTCACAGAATCCAGACTGATTTTGCCAAGACATGAATCTGATCACATCGCTCTTCTGCTTACAAGCCCTCAGTGGCTCGTCACTGTCCTCTGGGTGGCACTGAGACGCCAAAGCATGACCCTGAGGCCCTCGGAGCCGGCTGCGGCCTGCTCCAGCCCCCTGCTCCCTCCCACTCTGTGCTACAGCTTCACGGAACCGTGTTCTCTCGTGCCCCAGGGCCTTTGTACATGCCGCCCCTTCCCCCAGAAGAGCTCTTTCTCCTTACTGTCTCGGGCCAACTCCTGCTCATGCTCCAGGTCTTGGCTGAATCTGTTTCCTCTGGGCCGTTTTTCCTACCCTACATGCTCCTGGCTCCTGGCACACCTCCCCAGCATTCTAGGATGACTCTGTAATTGCTTGCTCAGTATTTGTTTTCATTATTTGGGTCATAAACTCTGTGAGGGACTGGCCAGGTCTATCTGGTTAGCCCGCGGCACATGGCAGTGCTAAGTATTTGTTGAATGGCTGAATGGCTGAGGCGGGGCCCAGGGTCTGACCAAATCGGCTGAAAGGGCCTTTTGACTCCTGACTTTCAACAGTCAATCTCTGTCCACCCTAAAGGCACACCCTAAAGGCTCCAAGGTTGGCATCTCTTCTCCACCCACTGACCCAGAGGTGGTGACACCATTCCCAGCGAGGTCCCAGCGGGGCCTGGGATAAAGCGAGAGCTGAGTCCTCCAGCCCTTTCCACCTGTGTCTAGTGCTACCACCATGAGCCCATGGCACCTCTACTAACCAGAACCTTCCGTCATCTGGAAGCCTTGGCCGGGGCCGGGGGTGGGGGTGGGGGTGGCGTCATGTCCAGGGATGGTGAAATGGACCAGCTTGTGACGGGAATGAGCTTGCAAACCCTGAGCCCTGGAGAGATTATTCTGGAAGAACCCTTAGCCTGTCTGAGAGCTCTCCCCTTCTGGTTACAGAAGAGAAAACCTGGCGGGTGGGGGACAGGGAGGTGGTCCTAAGCGCGAGCTTCCGGTTTTCATTCTCTTTTCCTACGACCCTCTCACCGCCTTCCTACCCCCTCACGCCCCTCAGGCCCTGCCATTCTTCCCATGGGGGCTGTCAGTGAGCTGGTCCTCCCTCAGCTCCAGGCACAGACAGGTGCACCGAGCTGGTCGGGAGGGACAAAGGACTCCTGGCTCCTCCTGCTTGAGTTCCTGACTTCCTATCCGGGCCCCACTGGGTCTACCGGCCGGGCCCGGGGCCTCGGGTGGGGGTCATGCTGGGGGGCTGAGGGCAGGATGTACAGAGAGCAGGCAGACCCAGGCCTCACCCCCGCCCGCCTCTGTCCCTCCAGCCACTCTGGGCCTTGGTCTCTGCCAAAGGGGACTGTGGCTCCTTTATTCCCGAGACCTGCTCAGAAGGCTCTCAGCGAGGCCCAGGGCCGTGGAGGCCGCGCCGGGGCTCAGAACACCCGCTGGATGCCAGTGCGGGCCTTAGAGAGGTCCTCCCCCCACCAGCTGCCACCCAGAGGGACTTTCCCTCTCTGGGCCTTGGTTTCCTTTTCTGCAGAAACGGGTCATGATCATGAAGGCACCTCCCACGAGGGGCAGAACCCACATAGGCAGCTGGCACGGAGTGGCCGCGGCCAGGGCTCAGGACCCCTGCGCCAGGAGGAGGCCGGGTCCTGGCAGACAGGGCGGCCCCTTCCCTCCCTCACCCTCTTTCTGTTTCCTCCGACCCAACGCCAGCCCACGGGCTCCCCCCGGTGGTGGCTGCGGGGACGCCACTCAGAAGCCACAGCTCGGGCTCTGGCTGGGAGGGAACTTCCGAGGGCCCTTCACCCAGACACCCAGGAGCCTGTGGGCAGGGGTTGGAGCCGCCAGGGCTGGGTGCTGGGAAGGGCATGGCCGCTCTGTCTCCCTGTCTTCTCTTCCTTCATCATGGAATCCTCCCTGACTCTCCATGGCTGGCCTCAGGGTGGGGGTGAGGTGGTGATGGAGAGGATGGGAGGGGGTGAGAGGTGGGGGGAGATAGGGAGGTGCTGGGGTGCTGGGTAGGGCCTGGACCAGGGTGAGACAGATGAGGTTATACAAGTGCTGAGTCTGTATTTAAATAAGTAAATGTAACTATTTATTATTATTTTAAAAACATTTTTTATTGATTTTTTAGAGAGAGGAAGGGAGAGGGAGAGAGAGAGAAACACGGATGTGAGTGGAACAGTTTGACTGCCTCCTGCACGCCCCCTGCTGGGGATCCAGCCCGAAAGCCAGGCATGTGCCCTGGTGGGAACCCAACGGGCGACCTCAACGGGCGACCTTGTGGTGCAGCAGCTCCCGAGGTCAGTTCTGGGGGGTCCTGGGGACCCACCCACTCAGAGCGCATGTCCTGGATTTTGTACGCACCTGAGTCCCCATGTTAAAGCCCTTTCTGCGTAAGTCCCTAGAGGGGCTGTTAGTCCCCGCACCGCACCCGGCCTGACCCAGGACCACACTGTGGCCTTCGGATTTAAGGATCCGGAAGTCTCCGGTGACCTTTGAGGAAGTGGTTTCAGTGGAGTGAGGCCGTGAATTCTGGAGCCTGTTGGTGCCCTCTACAAACACGGCCCAGTGTCCACAGAAGTGGGCTGAGCCCCACAACCAGGACATATGGGTTTAGCTCCCAAATGCGTCCTGGCTCGCTGGGTCCCTGGTCCCCAGCCTGTCGGGTTCAGTGCCCCATCTTTGTGTATTAAAGTCTGTCTCTGGTTTTGCCACGAAGGAAACCAGGTTGCAGCGGGTGAGGGGCTTCCTGGGTGGTGAGGGCGGGGAGATGGCGTGGGCCGGGAGGGGAGGAGGGGTGGGCGGCCCTGGGGGTAAACGCGGGGCTGTTTCTTTCAGACGTGATGTGGGAAGGAGTGGATGTGAGAAAGGAGGTACCTGAGAAAGCAGAACAAAGTGCTGGGAAAAGGGAGGGGGCAGGAGATGGGCAGGGGAAGGCCAGGCCGCGGCCCCAGTAACCGACATCACCCAGTGTTTTCAGGGTCCGGAGCGTGGCACGCATCACTCTCCTCCTGCTGGCGGCTCTCCAGCCAGGGGGTGAAGGCTGCTTGCTGAGGCTGCCCAGCCAGCTTGTGGAGGGGGTGGGATGTGAACACACACCTGAGTGGGAGAGGAAGGAGGCTGGAGGGGGACCTGGGCCAGCTCTAGGTGGGGTTGGGTGCAATGGAAGCTGAGTCATCTCCGGAAGGACAAGGCTGGGGGTCCCAGGACGGAGTGGCTGGGGAGAGGGGTGTGTGAGAAACAGCGCCCTCTAGGCGCCAGCAAGGGGATGGCTGAGAACAACGGCCTGGCTGCACTGAAGGTGAAGTTGGAAGGGGTACATGGGGGGGGGGGGGTCTAGGGGTTTAGGTCCCAATGAAGGAAGGAGTGAAGGGCTTTGAGTAACGTGTGCAGGAAGTGATCTGAGATTGAGGCAGGGAAGGCATGCAGCCAAAGTAAGTGCAAGAAGCTGGGGTGGGGCTGAAGGCCAGGCGGGGAATGCTGGAGGGGGAGCAGACGTGGCCCCCGTTATGTGGTAGGAAGGATTTCTGGACTCTGTGCCCCTCCCCGTTCCTCAGTGTGAGAGGCTGTCAATGGACGTTCTGGCCGTGAGCTCGCGACGGAGCGGGAGGCAGCCCACCCTGGGTGCAGGGCCCCAGGTCTGGTCCTGCCTGCCCTGAGTGGCCCTTGGTGATCTGAGGACATGGCCTAATCCTTGCCCAGTGACCTGCTGCTTTAATCTGTCCGCAGCTGGAAGAGTCCATGCTTATGTCTCCACCCTTATCCTTCCCCTGGGACTTATCATCCGACCGCACACTTGACCTCCCCACGTCCAACAGGCTTCCCAACCGAAATGTCCAGAGTAGAAGCTTCGATTCTGACCCTGCAAACCCTCTCCTCCCGGGTCACCCCACATCTGGTTAAATGGAACTTCCATCTGCCGAGCTGCTAAGAATGAAGTTGGCACCATCGTTGGCTCCAGCAGATCCTGCAGACTCCATAAAACACATCCTGAGTCTGGCGACTTCTCCCATCCTCCACCATCACCTCCTTGGTCCAAACCTGGGTCCCCTCTCACCTGGACACCTCAGCAGGGCACTCCCAGTTTCTGCCCTTGTCCCAGTGCGTCTATTCCTCACATGGCCACCAGAGAGTGCCTTCTAGACTCAGATCTCCTGGCTTCAGGCTCACAGAGCGAATGCAGTCTTGGCTGAAGTCTCCCAGTCACTCTGCCTTGGGCACTTCACTCAAATCCCATAGACCTTCTTGCTGCCCCTAAAAACACTCCAGGCTCCTTCCACCTCTCTTTACCCTTGGCAGGTCCTTCCCTGCAGAGCTCAGTCTGATTGGACTCTTCCCTTCTCGATCATTCTCTTTTGTTTAGACCCCTTTGTTAATTTTTCATGGTGCGATGTGGGCTCTCTGGGCGCTGGGACTTCGCGTGGTCTGCGGCCATTTCCCCGGGGCCTGGCACCCAGGATGAGCTTGTTAAATATGAGTGAGTTGATGAACCATGCGTGCCAGCCTAACACGGCAGGCAGGAGGCCACGCTCCCCAAGCCCTGGGCCAGGACCATTGAAGGTGCTTCCCCTCCCTGCTCAGCATCAGAAGCCTCTGGCCCACCCAGCACCAGAGCGGGCAGAGCCAGAGGACTGACAGCCATGGCCAGGGCACAAAGAAAAACGCAGGAGAGAAGGAGTTAAATGGCCTGGGGGGTCCATGGAGGAGGGAGTGGACGTTGAGAGTCAAAACCCGAGACCTGTCCATTGGAGGAGGTGGGGGCCTGCGCTGGGGGGAGTGGAGCTGACACCCAGAGACTCCTCGCCTCCGTCTGGCCGGTTCTGTGCGGTTCAGGTGCAAGCAGGCTGGGCTGGGGGTCTCTGTCCCACCCTCCCTGGTAAGCACAGGGGCTGAGCTCAGGAGTCTGGCAGGAGAAATAGGATCTGGTCAGGCAGACGGGGACGATGGGGACTTCTGCGTGGAGAGAATGGCAGGTGCCCGGACACATTGAATGTGGCATTTGAAGACCCTCCGGGGCTCTGGCCAGGCAGTGACAGAGGGAAGCAAGAGATGGAGTGGGGGGGGGGGGGACAAGCATGGAGACCCTCCTGCCGAGTGCGAGCCTGATGGGAGGGCAAGCAGGATCCCGCTCACATTCGGGAGAGCCCACAGCCCTGCTCCCAGCACTGACGCCTACACAGCTGTGCCTCCCTGCGGCGAAATGCTGGGTTCTGAACCGAAGCTGCGAGGCGGGAAGTGAGAGGATAAGGCAAACTCAAGTGGTAACAGGAGGGAGACAGAGAGAGGAGCGTCGATGTGTGGAGGGGCCTGGGTGCCGGGACTGAGAAGAGCAAGTACCCAGAATGCTGCCAGCCCAGGAATAGCTTCCAAGACTTGTACAAAGTGGGTGTGAGATCCAGGCAGCTTTTCAGCCAGTGGGGGGAGGGGGGATACTTTATGAGAAAAAAAAATGGGGTTGGGCAGCCGTCTGGTAGAAATAACGTAGGCTCTGTACCTCACAGTGTGCAAGGGGGTAAGGTAAGAGGCATCGAATAACCAGACATAAACCAATTCAGCCAGAACACGACAGGGAGGAGCCCCGGAGGAATGCTTGACTGTGACTTCAGTGTGGCAGCCAGGAGCCAGAGGAGAGAAGACCCATGACGTCAGGGACGTCAGTAAGAAGCCTGCACGCCCCCAACCACTGTCAGTACAGCTGTCGACGTTCTGGGGAAACGCGGTTGTAACTCATGGGCTGGACAAAAGGCTAATTTGCCTAACATGGAAATCAGTGAAAAACACCGCAGCAAAGAGGAAAGTGGGCAAAGGGCACGATCACAGTTCACAGGAAAGGGAAACGCGGAGGGCTTACAACCCTCTGAAAAACGCTCACTCAAATGAAAAGAAATGCAAATTCAGTCCCATCCTCATGTTTTTTGTGGGATTCTTGGTTGTTGTTGTTTTTTTGCCTACGGGAGTCTCAAAAATTAAGAAAGTTGCTTCAAAGCCTGTGTTGGTGAGAAGGCGGGGACGCTGGGGTTTCAAGCATTATTGGGGAGGGGATTTGGCATGAATGACACCCCTTGTCCCCCAGGGACCCTCCCCCCCTCTGCAAAGCAGTGTGTGTACCCGGTGACACAGGGCTGTGCGGTTGGAGAAGCAAACGGTGGGGGACCCTCACCTCTTCCTCACAGGCAGGAGTCAGGGGCTCTCCATGGCGTTCTGCTCGTGGCAAAAAGGAAGGAGGCCGCGCTCAGCGCACGAATCCAGGACGCACGTCCAGGTGAACGTAAATGGGCGTCCGCGGCGCGCGGGCCGCTGGCGCCTGTGCTCCCTTTGTGGTGAGAGACGGGAATGAAGGACGCTTTTGTGCTGGAGTCTCTGAAGGGCACAGGGCTGGGCAATGAGTGCCTCCCAGGAGGGGACAGGTCGTGGGAGATGGGCTGGAAGTTGACTGATAGTGATGGGCTTTTCTGGGCCTTTTGGATTCGGGACCATGTGAATATATTGCTCGTTCAAAGGTAACCTGAAAAGATTAAATGTAACCAAAGCCCAGCCGGCGTGGCTCAGTGGTTGAGCGTTGACCTATGCACCAGGAGGTCACGGTTGGATTCCCGGTCAGGGCACATGCCTGGTTTGTGGGCTCCATCCCCAGTAGGGTGCGTGCAGGAGGCAGCCGATCCATGATTCTCTATCATTGTTGTTTCTATCTCTCTCTCTCTCTCCCTCACCCTTCCTCTCTGAAATCAATAAAAAAAATATATATTTAAAAAATATGCCCTGACCGGTTTGGCTCAGTGGCTAGAGCGTCGGCCTGCGGACTCAAGGGTCCCAGGTTCGATTCTGGTCAAGGGCGTGTATCTTGGTTGCAGGCACATCCCCAGTGGCGGGTCGATGTTTCTCTTTCATCGATGTCTCTAACTCTCTATCCCTCTCCCTTCCTCTCTGTAAAAAAATCAATAAAATATATTTTAAAAAATATATAACCAAAAAAACTTCAAAAAAAGTTTGCTGTCTAGGTCCCAGTTTAGGGAGAGGGACAGTTGGGTGGTGGGTGGGAGGTGGGTGACTGCTGAGCTCGAGGGCCCATGGGCATCGGGGCGGGGGCGAGGGGCATGGCCAGCTGGCCTGGCACCGGCGATAGGAGCCATGCGTGGCCGCCGAGGGCGTAAAGGGAAAGGCCGGACAGCGTCCCGGGGAGCAGGTGCAGGAAGGAGAGGAGGCAGAAGGCGCGCCTGCACCCAGCCCTGCACGGAGGGGCCTGCTG
The DNA here is from genome assembly GCF_000147115.1 of Myotis lucifugus. NCBI lineage: Eukaryota > Metazoa > Chordata > Mammalia > Chiroptera > Vespertilionidae > Myotis > Myotis lucifugus. Next base: position 54,883 of record NW_005871989.1, read on the forward strand.
GGGCCGCAGGGAGGGCTCCCCGGGTCTGAAAGGGGGGGCACCAGGAGCCTGGCTGTGCTGGGTCTCTGGGTGTGTCGGGGGCACAGGACCTGCCCTGGGAGCAGACAGAAAGCCCCGGGGAAGACAAGGAAGTCCCCCACTCTGCATCCAGGGCCTCGTGGGGATTTCCTGGGAGAAAACCCCCTCCCTGACTCCTGACATTCCCATGGGCCCGAGCATGGCTCCTCCAGCAGGAAGGAGGGGGGGCGGGGTGCAGGGTAGGGAATAATCACCGGCTTCGGTCAGAACCAGCCCCACTGGATGTGACCCCAGAGCAGTCGCGCTGGGGGACCCTGTCAAGCTGGGGACCAGACGCCAGCCACAGGGGACTGCCGGGAGCCGGCCACCCTCTGCCACCTTTCTTGGTTGTGACACTGAGTGCGAGACTGGTCCGAGCACAGTGTACCCCCACCCAAAGGGGTTCCCAGCACTGCCTTCAGGGGGCCTGCCAGAGGCCCTATAGGCACCCCCACCCCCAGGGGCTTCTGTTATTTGTTTTTCAAAGCTCTTATTTCTGTAACAATGTAGTACATTCCCCTCTGTGCCAGATCTTAGAATGGAGTCAAGACTTAAAACATGTTGGCTGCTATTGTAATAAAAGGTTAAAATTTTAGGAAGATATAATAATTCTAAAGTTGTATGTATTTGATGATAGAGCCTAAAGATTCATGAAGCAGAAATAAAAAGTGACCTAGTTACAAGAATTGACAAATTCACCGTCATGGTGGGGAGCTAATGAACCTTTCCAGGAGCTGATGGATCAAGAGGAGCAAATAGAAACTACTTGTCATGATATGAAAGCTTTAAGCGGCACGGTTAACATCTTTAATTTATTAGACATTTATGGAACACTGAATACCTATACGTTTATGAAAAATGAACCTCACTCTAGGTCATACATAAAAGCAAATTTAAAAGAATCAAGCCAAGTTCTTTTACCACCTACCGTTAAAAAAACAATATCAAAAAGATACCAATCCCATTTCCCAACAATTGAAAATGAATAACAAACTTTCAACTACCTCATTGATAAAAAAAAACACATTATAATAAAATTTAAAACATTTAGAATGTTTAAAATATGGCATATCAAAATTGCAGGTTGTGGTAAACGTTATGTTATGTATATTTTACCACAATTTTTAAAAAATTGGTTGTGGTTAAAGGAAAATTTAGAGCCTTAAGAGCTTACATTAGGAATAAAACAAGGTTGGAAATTCATGAACTAAGCATTCAAAACTCAAAAGTAAAGTAAGAATAGGAGAAACCCAAAGCAAAAAGGAAATAATAAAGATGAGAACAGAATTTAAATAAATGGAATAAAATTGTATCGTAGAAACAATTAACAAGGCCAAAAGTTGGTTCATTGAAAAGATGAATATAATTAGCAAATTTTGGGAACAACTAAAAACAAATGCTAGAAGCAAAAATAATTAATATAGGATGAAAAAGAGGAATATAACAAAAATTAAAAAGGAGAGATTAAAAGGACGTATGAAAATGCTATGAATTGCTTTATATCAACAAGTTAAAAACCCCAAGCAAAATAGAAAAATATACAAAGTATTTCTAGAAAAATATATAAAGGATGGCTAAGAAGTAATAGAAATTCCAAATGGTCCTATAGCCTTTAAAAACACTGAATTAGTTTAAAATCTACCTCCTCCTCCTCCCACATAATTTCAAAACCAGGCCCAGATGGCTTTACAAATGCTATAACGTGTTCGAGGAAGAGATAAATCTGTATTATCCAAACTTCTCTAAAAATAGAAAGAGAGATACTATCGCCAGCTCACTTAATGAAACTTTATACCCTTCTCCTGTCCCCGCATAAGGACAAGGACAGTCCGAGAAAGGAAGATTACTGGCCTTACACTGATGAGTATGCTCTTCATACCGTGTCCCCAGTCAGGCCATTTGAAGCCAGCGATGTATAAGAGACAGTCATCATGACTGCATTCGTTACTTGAAGCTGTTGTAACAGAAAGACCCTATAACACAGTGGCTTATTTCTATTTTTTTTATTTTATTGATTTCAGAGAGGAAGGGAGAGGGAGAGATAGATAGAATCATCAATGATGAGAGAGAGTCATCCATCGGCTACCTCCTGACCCGGGGATTGAGCCCAGCAACCCGGGCATGTGCCCTTGACCGGGAATTGAATCGTGACCTCCTGGTTCATAGGTCGATGCTCAACCACTGAGCCACACCGGCCTGGCCACAGTGGCTTAAAGGCAAAGTGTATTTCGCTCCTCCGTCTAGAGGTGAGTGGTCCTGACCTGGCATCCCCTACACATCAGGATTTCGCCAGCATTTCTGTTTCCTAGTCAGCGGGGCACAGGGACAAAAGATGCACAGCACAAGGCTTAGCCTTCATGGAGATGGTGACTCAGGCGCTGTGCCCATCCCTTCCATTTATGCCCTCCCCGCGCCCCCCCCCACCCCCAGACTTAATCCTGGGGCCGCACCTCGCTGCAAGGAGGACTGAGAGATGTGCTCTTCAGCGGCCCTCTGCCATTAAAAGGAGACGCGGAGGATGACAGCTGGGACCGTCAGCAGCGTCCCCTGGGGTGACTAAGTCAGGTTTCTGCAGGAAGGACGGGCCACTGCACATTGGAGACTGGATGGACGTTATTCACAACATCTCCATAGACACAGGGAAAGAAACAAACATGCAATAAGATTAAACACTCAAGATCAAAACAAACAAACTGTCGTGAGTAAGACTAGTAGGAACCTCCTCGAACTGAGCAGAATGTCTGCCAAGTCCCACATCACGTTCAGTGCTGACGCCCAGACCCACGCCTCACCATCAGACGTAAGACAAAGCGCCCGCCGTCCCTGACGCCACTCAATGCGGCCGCGAAGGCTCCAGAGGACCCGGGGAACTAACGCTATAAAAATCGGGAAGGAAGAAATAAAACTGCCACTCGTTACAAGCGAGAAGACTGTCTACAAAGACGGTCTCAGGCTTGTCAGTAGCAAAAGCTCCCGATAAGCATTTCCACATCTATACGAGTTTCCCTAAAATAAGAACGGCCATCTAGATAAGTCCATGATGCAAAATTCGACCTTTTTCCTGCGTGTAAGCAACCGACGGAAAATGCAATTTTAAAAAGTGCCCGTTACCATCACCCTGAATGTGACTCGGCATCAAGGAATCATCTTATGAAAACAACGTGCGTGACCTTCCTGGGGGGGAGGGACAAGACTTTATTGAAAGACGTAAAGAGGAAATGGAACGTGTCCGCGGTGGGAGGGCTGAGTTTACAGAGAGGTCCACTCTGCCCAGCTCCCCTAATTGAACAGAATTCTAATGAGACTCCTGGCGTAGCTTTTCTCGGAACTTGGTGAGCTTATTCTAAAACGTATGCGGAAGGGCAGATGGGCAGCGAAAAGGAACAATTTTGAAAAAGTTCAAGAGAGAGGCCTGGCCCTGCGGGGTAGGAGGGCCTGACACAGAATTTCGGTAACCGAGGCCGCGCCGTGCTGGCTGCAGGGCGGGCAGATAGACCGAGAGGCAGAGAAGCTAGGAAGAGATGCGCACAGCTCATCCGGAAGAGGCAGGCGGAGCCTAATAAATGGTGCTGGACCCTTGGTCGTGGAGGGGACTAAACGGAATCCTTATCTCACAGAACGGAAGAAGCTCATAGCTCACCTCGCCCGAAAATCCATCCCAAGCGTGTAAAGACCTGAATATCAACAGCGAACTTTTTTTATTTTTTAATCCTCACCCGAGGATATTTTCCCACTGATTTCTAGAGCGAGTGGAAGAGAGAGGGAAAGACAGAGAGAAATATTGATGTGAGAGAAACACATCGATGGGTTGTCTCCTGCAGGAGCCCCGACCAGGGCCCGGACCGGAGAGGAGCCTGCAACCGAGGTACGTGTCCTTGACCGGAATCAAACCGGGTGAGGATTAAAAAAATAAAATAAAACAAACAAAAAACCCGGGAAATTCACTTTAGTTTTAGTACCATACTGTGAAGTAAATTTTTATTTGTTTTGGATTGTACTACTTTTCCCACTAGGTTTTTTTGTTTGTTTGTTTGTTTTGTTTTTTTCCTGTTCCAGGATTTAACCCGGGATAGCACATTGCCTTTAGTACACTGTTATCTTTTTTAAGGTTAATACAGAGGTTGCCCTATAGCAGTGGTTGGGAAAAGAATGTGAATATGGGGGAGGACCCAGAATAAAGCCGTCAGGTGGCCTGGGAGGAGGGAGCCCCGGCTGGGTCGTGGGGTTGGGGTCGGGGGGGCTGGCCCTGGGCCTTCCTGACCTGGGCTGGGTGCCCTGCAGCGCTTCCTGCCGGCACCGCCTCAGCTCAGCCTGTGCAAAGCACAGAGCAAAGACCTGGAAGTGCACTGGCTGTTTTTTAAAAAAAAATATTTGAATTGATTTTTAGAGACAGAGGAGGAGAGAGGGACAGAGAGAGAAACATCGATGTGAGAGCAGAACATCCATTGTCTGCCTCCTGCACGCCCCCTACTGGCGATGGAGCCCGCAGCGAGGCCTGCGCCCTGACAGTTCCCTCCATGGACATCGCCCAACCAGCTGAGCGCTGCGCCCAGGCCACTGGCTGGTTTGATAACTGACTGGCCAAGTGTAGGAGCGGGCCCTGGAGAGCCGCATTTCCTTCTGCAAAAGCCCTTTGTGCCAGCCCCTCGGCTTCTGTGGACAGTTCTGGAAGCTTCCGCCTGGGTGCCTGGGGGAGTCCTGGGCTCTGTCCCCAGGGTGGGGAGTGGGAGGGAGGCGGGCACCCTGCTGACTCCTGAGCTCCCTACTCCTGCGGGTTCCCGGTTTGCCCTGAGTGGGTCCAGGCGGGTGACCAGCGGCTCTGCCCATGTCCTCCCACCCTGGTCCCCGGAGCCACGGCAGCGAGTGGTGAGGACCAGGTGAACGTGGAACCCGCTGGGGAGACTCAGTGCAGCTCAGATCCGAGTCTGCCGCGCTGAGGGGCCACCCCCCATCCGCCCGCACTGACCTCGGGCTCTGAGTCCCCCGGCAGCAGCCGCGGTGCTGGGAGGGTGTGGAGTCACCTGACTTCTCAGACCCTCTGCTTCTGCATCTTTAAAATTGGCCACGGATCTGACTTAGCGCCAAGGTGCCTGGGCCCACAGGGCTGCCTCCAGCACAGGGCACGGCCTGTCACTTCCCTTCTATTTCCCCTTCTCTGTGAGCTCACCCCACCTCCCTTCCTGCCTCATCACCCCCCCATCTCCCATCCTTCCCTGATCAGGGGTTCCCACGCCGGCCTCTCTTTGGGGGGAGCCTCAGTGTCTGGCTCAGGCACCCCCTCCCCAGAGCGCCCTCTCTCCCTCACCACCTTTCAAGGGCTGGCTCGCACACCACCTCCGGGCCTCCCGCTCTCCCTCTGTGGCACGCTGGGGTCCCCTCCCGGTAGGTCCCCTGTGGCCCCGTCCCTTCCGGCCTCGATGGACAACCGAGATGAGGTCCTATCTTCCCCAGGACCCGGCCAGCTGGACTCACCACTACCTGATACTGAGCCTGGCCCACAGCAGACGCTCATTCAGTGCTTATTGCTTAGATTGAGTGGCACTAAATTCTTGGAAACCTCAAGTTCTTGGAGGACAGCTCTGGCCTTGTCCCTGGAAGTGAGTCCCCAGCTGAGAGGGTCCCTGGATCTCCAGCGAGTGCCCCAGAGCAGGGATGGCCGCGGGGGTGGCCAGGGCCCAGCCCAGCACCTGAGCGCCCCTCCACCCCCAGCTGTTCCGCCAGACCGCACGCTCCGCCTTCTGCAAACGGCTGGGAGGGCAGCTTGGGCAAGTTCCCCTTCCGCTTCCTCCTGCCTCGGTCCCGCTGCTGCTGCTCCGCGGGGCGCCTACCAGGCTCTCCACTCCCTGGTGCCGAAGACGCTCTGCCGTCACCGCCGCCCCCAGGTCCCGACGCGATGCAGGCCATCAAATGTGTGGTGGTGGGAGATGGGTAGGTACCTGGCTGACCTTCCTCCCAGCCCCCACCGGGGAGCCCTGAGACCCTCCCGCACAGGTGTCCCCAGGAAGCCCCCTTACCTGTGGGAGCCCCGGAGGCAGCCAGGAGGACCTGTCCCTTCTCCCCGGAGCCAGAGGGAGCCTCTGGGGTGGGCTGAGGACACCTCACTCTCTCCGTCCACCTCACCCCGGGAGCCTCCTGGGTGGAGGGCATAGGACTGCGGGTGGCGGTGCCTGGGCCCCTCGCCTGTACCGCGGGGGCTGGGGCAGGCCTCCCATGGGACCTCCGTCTTCAGCTCTGTGGATGCAGGTGGGGGGTGGGGAGCCAAAAGCTGGCCCTTGTTCCCAGGCTGATCTGGGCTCTCGTCCCTGGCTAATGCTGCTGTGTGGCCTTGGGTAAGTCACAGGGCCTCTCTGAACCTCGGCTTGGCCATCTGGGATCTCCCACCAGAGTTGGTGGGGTTCACCTCAGGCATTTTGAGGGGCTGTCCTGCACATAGTATGTGCTCAGTAAACGCTGCCACCTCCCCTCCCCCGCAGCGGCCCCGTTGGGAGGATGTGGGGGGATGTGGGTGAGAAGCAGAAGGAGGGACAGGGGAGGAGGCAGGCGGGCAGAAGAGATGTGATTGCAGGGGTCAGTCTGGGACAGGCTGGGCTCAGGCGCCTTCTGGGTTGTCATGCCCTCGGTGGGCCTCAGTTTCCTGAGCTGTGAGGTGACAGGTCCAAATGCCTCCTAGCAACAGTGCTCAGGGTCCAGCCACTGGTGCGTCCTGGTTCTCCATAGGCCCAGCCCAGCGCGTAACAGCTGGGCAGGCTTCTTGTCCGACTCTCCCATTCCACAGATGGGCAGCCTGAGGCCCCGAGAGACTCCGATCTTTCCCGGCCCGGGTCCCTGGGGCCCCGGCTTACTCTGACTCTGATGGGCTGAGGGGCGGGCCCACTGGTCAGGCTGCCCTCAGCTGATTCTGAGGCACCGCTGGCCGTTATCTTCCT
>NW_005871989.1:62193-109618 GCF_000147115.1 Myotis lucifugus
CTGGGAAGACAGTGACTCAAGGGCCAGCACTGTTTGCTTAGCACTTACTCTGTGTCGGGCCTGGGCTCAGTCACACCCTCTGTTTTATCCTCTCACCAACCCTGATATTAGGCCCATTGATCAGGTGGGAGAACTGAAGCTCAAAGAAATTAATTTGTCCAAGACCTTACGGGATTGGAAGCCAGGTCTCTCTGACTCCAAAACTCTGAGCTCTGAGCTGCCCTGCTCGCTGATGAGGCAGGATGGTGGGGGCAGGGCAGGCTTTCCCCAACAGCCGGGCCCTGTACTGCGCTTGGTTTTTTATGGGCTTCGTCTAATTTCCTTTTCAGCACGTTCCTCTGAGGAGGGACTCACCCCTGTTTTCTAGGTGGGGAAACTGAGGCATAGAGAGATGAACGGACTGGCCCAAGTTGGTGCCACAGGCAGGGGGTGGACCAGGTGTGAGGGCAGAGCCCTGGTCAAGCTCGGGAGTCCCTGCGGCATTGTCCAGTTCAGGGGTGTCTTGGGCACCCTCTGCTCTTAACCCTCGGTCCCCCATCAGCGCCACCTGGGAGAGCTTTTTCAAAACACAGGTTCCCAGTTCCTCCCCAGCCGCGGGTCAGACTCTCTGGGGTGGGGCCTGAAGTCTGCCCTTTGACAAGCACCCCGATGACTCCATGGTTCTCAGGTTTGAGAACACCGACACGGGGATCCTCAGATGGGGAAACTGAGGCCCAGCGGGGTGAGCCTGGGTCTTTCCTGAGGGCTGGGCTCGGGGACCAGGCCGGGCCTGTGACTGACGCCCTCCGGAACTTCCTGTCTTTCAGAGCCGTGGGCAAGACCTGCCTCCTCATCAGCTACACCACCAATGCCTTCCCAGGAGAGTACATCCCCACCGTGTGAGTCTCCGTGTGGGCGGGCACCGGGAGGGCGAGGTGACACGCATCGCCAAGCCCGCCCCCTTTTCAGGCACTTCTGTGTGCCGGCCACGTGTGGGCACTTGAGGTCCAGCAACCGGGAGATGCCCCAGCCGGTCTGCCTGGCAGGGCCCCTAAGGATCTGGCTGGGGAGGCGGCCACCGAGGCCAAGATGAACGGTCAGGGGGCAAGGCTGGGGGCTCCTAAAACGGAGAGAGACCATGTCGAGGTGGGGGGTGCTGAAGGGGAGCGGGTGGCCTTTGAGAGGGCCTCAAGGAAGAGGGAGATGTGGGGGGGGGCAGGCTGAGCGGGGTCAGGGAGGGAAGAGGGGCCGGGGCAGCGAAGGGAAGGAGAGGGGCAGGGTGGGGAAGGAGATGATCTGATCGAGGGGTTTGGTCACAAGGAGCAGAGATACCAGGAGGCACGTGTGTGTTGGGGGAGAGGGCAGTGCCCTCTGGAGACCAATCAGAGGCCGTCCTCTCTCAGATGTGGAGTCGGAGTTGTCATTTGCCATGCTTGTGACAAAGTGTGGGTGCCAGACTCAGGAAGGAAGGATAAGGGGGAAGCACCAGCCCCTCCCCTGCCGGTCCCCAAGGGCCCCCATCACTCACAGGGCAACTTCCCAGCACTTAGCTCGGCATCGAGGCTCTGTGTGGTCTTCTCTCAACCTCCCTGCCTAGCTTCACAGCCCCTTCAGTTCACCACACACTCCTGGGCATTTCCACTGCCGCTCGGGGCCTTTGCTCCGCTGTCCCCTCTGCCTGGGGTACCTGTCCTTCACATGTCCACATGGCTACGCCCGCCAGCCCCAGCTCTAGGGCCCCCTCCTCCAGGAAGCCTTCCTGATCTAGCCTGCAGGGTCTCTCACTCCCCAGAATGACATCATTTGACCGTTGACCATGAGCCAGGGGAATGCAGGGCCCCAGCCCAGTGCCTTTCAGGCCAGCCCACTGTCCTCGCGCAGTGTCTACGCTCAGTGGAACCTACACCTTGTCTCAGACACAGGAGATATGTTTGAGTTGACCTGACTTGAACTTTGTGGGGGGCTGTAGGACTGATCGCAGCTGCCATCCTTTGAGGGCCTGCTGCATGCTGGCCTCGCAAACCGTCATTGGATCCTCATGGGAGCTGGGAATTACGATACCAGGTCACCCAGGAGGAAGAGGAAGCTCCCGGCCACTCAGGGGCCTGCCCCCCGGCTCCCGGGTGCCCTGAGTTCCCTCAACTGAGACACTGACCCGGCCCAGGCAGGAGCGGGGCGCAGGCAGCCAGGACAGGGCAGGGACACCTGGACAGGGAGCCTGGAAAACCCACAACTGCCCCAGCTTGGTCCCGCCTCCCCATAGTGTGGCGCCCGCGCACACCTCTCCCCACACTCGCCCTCATCTGCCAGGTCACCATCAATTATCAAACGGTGACGGCACCTCCCAGCGGAGGGAGGGCTGGCTCAGACCGGAGCCCGAAGCAGGCATCCATCAGGGGGAGGCAGCTGCTGCAGGAGGCCTGGTCACCCGGAGTGTGTTCCTGCCTCGGCCTGTCCCTGCTGGGCTGGAGGGCACGCTTGCTGAGGGCCCTTACACCACTCATGTCCTCTCTCTGGGCCTCAGCTTCCCTTTCTGAAGGAGGTGGGGGCTGGGAGACGCCCAGCTCGTTGCCCGGCTCCCTCCCCTGTCCAGGGAGTTGGAAGGTGTGTTTTCAGGGCAGGTGCTCTCAGCAACTCGGAGAGACTGGCCGCTGGTGAAGTCGCTTGGCCTGGGCAGCCTTGCAGAACAGCCAGACGGATTGGACGAGGTCTACCCGCTGGACTGAGGAGCTGGTCAGAGACCAGGGCCGGCTTCACCACGCCCTGTCCCTGCAGCTGCAGGGACCCCGTGCGCGTGGAAGGGGCTGCATTTGGTTTAATGCTCTCATATCCCCTCGTCTTGAAATTCTTAATTTTTGAACAAGGGGTCCTGTGTTTTCATTTTGCACCGGACCCTGCAAAGTGTGTGACCAGCCCTGCCTGCCACCCCCCTTAGAGAGGGGATCAGCTCGGACAGGCCCTGGAGCGGCTCCTGGGGCCATGCCTATGCCCCTGTGGGGGGGTGGGGGGGGGGACCATAGGCTGTACTGAGCCCTTGAAGGGCGGGGGCAGCAGGGGAGCGGGGCTGGGGAAACAGGCAGCTGGACAGGATAGAGGTCAGAAGAGCTTCTGGGGTAGGGACGGGAGGGTTTGCTCAGACCCCCACTTCACCGACCGGGAGACCAAACCTCTCTCGATGTTGGGGATGCAAAGACATGGCCGGGAGACCTGTGCCCAGGGGGTCTCCCCTCCCCACCACGTCTCCTTATAGCCGTTCTCAAATGGAAGCCCAGCTGAGCTTTCGGATGTGAAAAGCTCATGGCCCCGTTACCATTCAAGCCCATCTCCTACCCTGGCATCCAAAGCCCGGAATGCCGCCCCCACCTCTCCCATCACCCCACACACGCCAGCTCCCCACAGGCCTCTGCGCTCTCCCCTCCCCACCATTCAGTTCCTGACCCAGGTATCACCCCCCTGGACTCTGTCCTCCAGGTAGTCCCTGCCTCCACCCGGGCCCCTTGATGTCCTTCATAGCCGGTCCCCCCTGACTCCTGGGATGGAAGCTCTGGGCCGTCAGGGCCCTGTCCTCGTCCGTCCGTCCGTCCGTCCCACCAGCTGCTGGAACAGAGCTGAGCTCGTCAGGCAGGCCAAGCTGCAGTCTGCCCTGAGAAGGTGCTGGAACGAGGGCACCCCTTTCACCCGCCCCGCCTTTTCCTCCTCCTCTCCAGTCCAGGCTCAGGGCTGGCGAGCGCAGAAAGAGGCCGCACAGACTCTGGGTGGAGACCTCCCGGCTGTGAGACGGTGGGCAGGTCACTCCCAGCCTCTGATTCTCGCTTTCCTCGTGTGTAAAACGGGGACAGTGGCAGGTGCACTGGAATGATCGAGGTATGCGGGGCCTGGAGCAGCACTTGGCGCCCCTGGGTGCTCAGCAAATGGGCGCTCCCTGCCCTCCCCAGAGTCCGCAGTCAGCCCCCAGGCCCCAGCTCAAACGCCACCGAGTCCCCAGCGGTGAGGTTGCAGCGACCCTTGCCACACGGGCTCTGAATTGGGTAACAGGATCCAGCCCTGGCTCTGCCACCAACTGTGAGGTCTTGGGCAAGCCCCTTCCTGCCTCTGAGCCCATGTCTCCTCTGGCAACGGGAGCGAGGGCTGGGCACAGTGGTGTGTGAGCCCCTCTCGCCGAGGCCGCCTGTGGAGTCAGGGGGACCCTGGGAGCTGCAGGTCCCAGGGGGGTCCCCGCAGACATCCCCGGCCCTGACCGCTGGTCCTTGCGGGGGGACAGTGGAGCGTGTTCAGGGGCAGTGATCACAAGGTCACTCAGCGGCTCCCCACGGGGTGGCTTCAATGTCCTCTGTCTCTTTGGAGCCTCCCAATGGTCCCAAGAGATAGGGCTTTTCACAATGAAGACAGCGAGGCTCAGAGAGGCTGGGTGGCTCACCCAGGGTCACACAGCCCGGACAAGACTCTACCAGGAGACCTCTGTTCCCTCCCGATTCTGGGGGACGGACCCCAGGTTCCCTACTGGGGGTCATGGGAGAAGCAGGGTTCAGGTTCTTGTTTATGAGCTGCCTGGTCTTGGGGCCTCGGCTTCCTCATCTCTCTACTGGGAGGAACTTGAGGTCCTTTGGTCTTGGGTCACCTGGGACTTCATGACCTATGGGATGAAGGCCCCTAGCCCTCTGCCCGGCCCCAGAGTAGGTGCTCGGTGTGGCTACAGATCCTAGGATGCAGCCCCTCCGCCCCTGCCCGGCCACAGCCCCTGAGACCCTGGGGGGTGACCCGGAGAAGGCAGACACCTTTGGCTCAGAATTTGGGGAGGCTTTTGGGCACCACAGTTTCAGACTGGACATTAGAGAAGAGAGTGTCCCAAGCTCATCCTGAAAGAAGCCAAAGACAACACAGGCACTTCTTTTCCCGTCGTGCCCAGTGGTGTCTCCTTGGACCTGAAATCCCAGTGGTATGGGTGGTGCCCAGAGTAGGTACCTACTATGGGCCAAACACGGTGCTGGCCTCAGGGTGCAGTGAGGAACAAGCTCCTGCTTTTGAGATGCTGAGTTCACCACAGATTGCTGGTTGGGACCCAACCTGGCTGGGAATCAGGAAAGGCTTCCTGGAGGAGGTGGCATTGAGATAAGGCTGGAGGAGGGGTTGTGTAAGAGTCAGCCCAGCAGAGGGAGGAAGGAGAGTGGGAAGTCAGGGAGAAGTTTGCAGAGCGTTCCAGGCAGGAGGGAGCAGGGCCATCTGAGGAGCTGAGAGTAACCAGGATCACTCCCCAAGTGCACTGTGTTAACGCGCCAGGCTATTGCCCTGGCTGGGTGGCTCAGTTGGTTGGGGGTCGTCCCACAAACCAAAAGGTGTGGGTTCTAGTCCCCATCAGGGCACATACCTGGTTTGTGGGTTCAATCCATAGAGGAGGCAACTGATCAGTGTTTGTCTCTCACATCGATGTGTGGGTGTGTGTGTTTCTCTCTCTCTCTCTCTCTCTCAGACATATCCTCGGGTGAGGATTTTTTAAAAAGTTAGGCTGTCAACTTTATTTATTTATTTTGTATGTGGGGTCTTTCTTAGGACAGGTGTCTTTGGAGTTACTCTGGAGCATTAGGGCTCTGCGGCCTGTCACTGAGCAGCATTCCGTGAGGGCTGCATGGAGGAGGTGACATCCCATGGCATGAGGAACCAGCACCTTCTTCTCAGGGATGTGTGTAGTGAAAAATACTGTTGAATTGTTTTTTGTTTTTTGTTTTTTTTAAAAATCTGTCAGCTTCTTAGATTGCCCGGAGGCCTCGCTGGTACTGGCAGGGAGATTTCAGGGGTCATGGTTGGTGCCCATGCCTCCCTTTGGCATGTGTCTGTCCAGCATGTGCCAGTGGCATTTCCCCAAACTTCCTGTGACTGACAGCTTCAGTGTGGGTTGGATAACAAGGGAAACAACACCCCAGGACATCCCTCTAAAAGTGGAAGATGGAGAGGGTGGGCAATACCCCCGCTCCTGCCCCCTCAGGGGGGGGGCGCCCTAGCATGGCCCACGCTGTCTCCCGGGGGCCCTGGCTGGCCGGAGCCCCACTTGCCCACTAGCTCACCCTATGTCTGTTGCTGCCCTTCCTCTCCTCCCCACTGACCTCCTGTAGCTGCCTGGACTCACTTCCCAAATAAACCACTTGTACCCCCCTCACCCCCGGGTCTGCTTCCGGGGAGACCCAACCTAAGACGGGGATAAGTTCTTATTCAGCAAATACTGGGTGGCCAGCCTCAATGTCCAGCACAGGAGGTGGGTACATTTATTCCGATCAAACCTTGGAGGGAATAGTACGCAGCCTTGAAAAGCCGCCTCTCCAAAGAACAGGTGAGGGCAGGAAAACGATCGAGACCATGTTTCCCTCTATGCCAGTGGTTCTCAATCTTCTGGCCCTTTAAATACAGTTCCTCATGTTGTGACCCAACCATAAAATTATTTTCATTGCTACTTCATAACTGTCATGTTGCTACTGTTATGAATCGTCATGTAAATATCTGATACGCAGGATGGTCTTAGGCGACCCCTGTGAAAGGGTCGTTTGACCGCCAAAGGGGGCGCGACCCACAGGTTGAGAACCGCTGCTCTATGCTTACCCGAGTTTTTGATTTTTTATGTTGCGAATCAGTAATGGGAAAAAAGAAAACCCAGTTAATTGCGTGGTGCTGTGTGACTCTGGTCCTGTCGCAGGCCCTCTCTGGGTCTCCGCTTCCAGCAACCTGGGCCTGGACTAGAGGGCCCCGGGCTCTGGGGCGGGAGACTGACCCTTCTGTCTTGCCTGCGCCCCACAGATTTGACAACTATTCAGCTAACGTGATGGTGGACAGCAAGCCGGTGAACCTGGGGCTGTGGGACACTGCCGGGCAGGAGGACTATGACCGCCTCCGGCCACTCTCCTACCCGCAGACGGTGAGCTCCCTGAGCCTTTCTTGCAGGCCGGCCTCTGCTCCCCCTGTTCCTTCTGCGTGGGGTGCCCTTGGGCCAGCTTGGCCTGGTGAATCCTGACCCTCCCCTAAGGCCCAGCTCCAGGGGCCTTGTCCTCCCCAGGCACAGCCAGGGACTCCTCCCCCAGCCCCCGCCCTCCATCAGTCCCCTGACCACTCTGCCCTCTTCCCAGTCCCACCCACCAGGGGCTCTGGTGCCACTGGGCTCCCTGTGGGTGGGGCAGGCAGACCCAGGATGGGGCTTCGATAGGGAGCCTAGGGCAGTGAGCCCTGGGTGAGCTGGGTGGGGTGAGAAGAGACCGGGTAAGCCTGCAGGTGGCTCTGTGGTTGCTGGGCAACCACCACTTCCCACCCCCTCCACCCTTGACCTTCCCTCCAGGGCTGGTAACCGGATGGTGGGGTAGTGAGTGCCTGGTTAGGAGTGTGGATTCTGGAGCTCCAGGTAGCAAACTCGCTAACCTTTGCGGCCTCACTCTTCCCATCTGCGGAATGGGGGCAGCAGCCCTGCTGCCGGGTCTGTGTGAGGACAGGGCCTGGCCTTTGGGAGGTGCTGGATAAACAGGCAGCAGCCTGGACCCTACCCCCTTACCCTGGGCTGCGCCACTGCTCAGTGCTGCCAGGTGTGTGGAGGGGCTGCAGGTGGGGCACCCCGGGCCTCCCCTCACGGGTAGCCCTGGCCTGCTCTGTCCCTAGGATGTCTTCCTCATCTGCTTCTCCCTCGTCAGCCCAGCTTCCTATGAGAACGTCCGTGCCAAGGTGAGCTGAGCTGTTCCTGGGGCAGTGCCAACCAGTGCTGGGGAGACTCTGAGATGAGACTCGGGGGGGTGGGGCTCAGAGGGGGCTGGGAGTGTCAGCTTTATTGCCCGCCCTCTCTAACCTTGTCCTCTCTCCTCCCCGCACAACCTCATGCCTGTCTCTTATCTCCGCACAAAATCACACCTCCTCTTTTCCTGCAACCACATGCCCCTCACCCCCCCGCCCCGCCCCGGTGCAACCTCGCGTCTCTTCTCACAAACTCATGCCGCCTCTTATCTTCTCACGACGTGGTCCCCCTCTTCTCCCCCACTCTCGTGCTCCCTCTGACTCCTACACCATCTCGGGGAGCCCCTCCCCTTGTCCCTCATGATCTCGTGCCCCTCTCGTCCCCACACCTGCGCAGTGGTTTCCCGAGGTTCGGCACCACTGCCCCAGCACACCCATCATCCTGGTGGGCACCAAGCTGGACCTGCGGGACGACAAGGACACCATCGAGAAGCTGAAGGAGAAGAAGCTGGCGCCTATCACCTACCCACAGGGCTTGGCACTGGCCAAGGAGATCGGTATGGGGCTCGGGCTCAGAGAGGGGACCTGGATGCCGGGGGGGCCCCAACTCAGCCTCTGGTGACTGTAGATATGGCTCCAGGATCAGGCTGTGCAGTCCTAACCCTGGCTGTGCGTGTGCTGGCTGTGTGACCCTGGGCCAATCACTTAGCCTCTCTGTGCCTGTTTCCTCATCAGTAAAACCTGGCCATAGGGATAGTTCTGGGAGAATTAAACGAATTAATACATGAGGCACCTAATAGTAACTAACACGGACTGGCTTCCAGCACCCACGCATGGGGATCTGTCTGTGTTAGCTATCTATATATATAAAAGCCTAATATGCAAATTGTCCCCATGGGAGTTCGACCAGGAGACCGATTGCTCACTATGACGTGCGCTGACCACCAGGGGGCGGTGTGGAATGAAGGAAGGCCCTGGCAGCCAGGAGCCAGGGAAGGGAGGTCCTGGCCGGCAGCCAGAAGGCCCTGATTGCTGGCCAGGCCTAGGGACCCTAACTGTGCATGAATTTCATGCACTGGCCTCTAGTTATTAGTAAAAACCATAATCGGATCTTGAAATAAAGTATGTTTTGCCCAGAGAGAAGCAGGGATGGAGTGGGGTGTGCTGTGGCCGTTTAGAGGACGAGCACCCAAGTCAGGCTTGGGTTTTCCAGGAAGGCTTCCTGGAGGAGGCGCTTCTGTCTTGGGTTTGCAGGGTGAGGCTTTCCCTTCTGCCTCCTCACCTCCCTCCCCTGCCCAACTCCTCTCTGCCTCCTGATCACTGCCCAGAGAAGTAAAGAGGCTTTTTAAAGGTCACTCAGCTAGTAGGTGGCAGAACTGGGATTTGAACACAGGACAGGAAGTTGCTTAGGGGCCTGATGGGCTGGCCTCTCCCATGGTGTTCCTAGTCTGGTCCTGACCGACCTACAGCCCAGGGCACACTTGCCCAAGAGCCCAGGCCCACTAGTAGGTTTGGCCACTATGAGCAGTGACCCAGCTACCCAGGGCGCTCTGCCTCACCCCAGGGTCCTGCAGGCCCAGGATTTCGCCCCCAATCAGTGAGGCCTCCCCACCCCATCCCTGCCTCAGCCCCACCACTCTTCCTTCCGCCGGAACTGGGAGGGCCCTGGGGACTCACATCTCTTCACAGGAAGAGAAACCGCAGCTGCCACCTCCCCCTTCCCGTGACTAGCCCAGTGACATGGCCATCTTCCCCCGGGGACCTCTGCTCTGCTGAAGCCCTGGATCCCATGCCCCATCCTGGGGGCTCTGGTCCGGCCCGCAGTCTTCCCTCACGAGTATGGGGGGTGGCACCCCCGCCTTCTCTCTTTCTGACCAGCCGGTCCCCCTGGGCCCCTTCCACCAAGGCTGCCGCTCCCGCCTGCCCTCAGCCCTTTCCCTTTAAAGCACGCGCTTTGGGATGAGTAGGGGCCTGAGAGGCCGATGCTGCTCCTGGCTCTGGCACTGTCGGTGTGACCTTGAGCCAGTGGCCTCTCCCTGGGCCTCAGTCTCCCCACCTACAAAGCCTCCCACAGAGTCCCTAAAAGTCCTCTCCCCTCTGTAAGGAGATGACCCGGGGTCCTGTCTTGGCCTCTAGCCAATCTCTCCTGGAGTTGATCCCAGTCGGGGGGTGGGGGGTGTCAGGGGCAGGGACTTTGAACTTGTCTTGGACCAGCCCAGGCCAAGGGCTTTGGGGGTGGGGGCTGCAGAGCTGCCCAGGCAGCAGCTGCCTCTGCCATGGGCTCCTCCCCAGCCTGGAGTGAGGAGCTGTGGGGCAGCTCAATCTCCCATCCTGGGGCGGGGGGGGGGGGGGGCTCTCCTCTTGTCCTCTGGCCCAGGGCCCCCAGCTTTCCTCAGGGGTGGCCTGTGACTGGACAAACGCCCTCACCTCGAGGAGCCTCAGTTTCCTCATCTTTAAAATGGGGAGAAGCTAGAACGGTCAGGCATTTGGGAGGTCCTGTGAGTGGGCCACGCGTGGCGCAGGCCTCGTGGGGGAAGCAGGGCGGCAGGTGTGGGTCTCTGTTCTAGAAGAAGCTGAGCGTGGAGAGATTTGGTCACAAGCTGAGCCCTTTCCTTCCCGGGAAAGTATCAAACTCCCGCCTCCCTTCCGCAAATTAAGGGCTGATGTGTCCAGGAGAGACACAGACCTGCTCCTGCGGGTGTCACCCTCCCGCTGAACTCAGGCTCCCTGTTCCAGGCATGAGAAAGCGGCACAGAGAGGCCAGTGCCCTGCTCTGCGCGGCACAGCCCCGGTGGCCCCCAGCCTGGGGCAGGCACGTGTCTTGGGAGGGGGTTTTGCCCCGGGTCCTCCCCTGACCCGGGCCTCTGCCCTCTCTCGGCCTCACCCAGATTCGGTGAAATACCTGGAGTGCTCGGCCCTCACCCAGCGAGGCCTGAAAACTGTCTTCGACGAGGCCATCCGGGCCGTCCTGTGTCCCCAGCCCACGCGGCCGCAGAAGCGCCCCTGCAGCATCCTCTAGGGGTAAGGCCCCCTCCCCCACCCCCCCTCCATCGCACAGCAGACTGCAGCCCACAGGGCCCTCCATTTCGCTGGGAGTGGTATTTAGACCAGGACAGAAGAGGAGAAGCAGTGGCCTCAGCTTCCCCATTTGCCTGAGCCAGTGCAGCTCAGTGAGCCGGGTTCCCAGAGGGAAGGCCCAAGGTATGAGCCAAGGCCTGGGGGTCACTGAGCCCCCACTCTGCCCTCCCTGCAGGAGGCTGGGGAAGAGAAGGGTTAGAGACACCTCAGCCCCTGCCCCCTAGGGGAGCCCAGTCCAGCCAGGGAGAACCGAGCCCCACATCCGGGGTGGAGGCAGGGAAGACAGAGCTGTGAGATGATTGGGGCAGAAGAAGGACGGGGAGGACCGGTGTGGGGGAAGAGCAGGGCGGGCCGTCCTGGCGGGCAGACAACCTTGACCAGAAGCTGGAAGGTGGGAATGAGCTGTGAGCCCGGGAAGCTGCAAGCTGGCTGTCCCCACATTCTCACCCTGCCTGTCTCCCTCCAGGTGTCCCAGTCTTCCCAGCCAGATGGTTCCGACCCTCCAGGTCCCCCACCCAGAACCCGATGGCACCCCGGCTGGCCACGCTGTCCCCTTCCTGTGGCGCTTCCTAGCACGTGCTCAGAGCTTGGTTGATGGTCTTCTCTGTGCTGGAGGCCCCCGAGGGTCCGAAGGTGTGAATCCGTAGGTGCTGTGTCCCGATCCCCGCATGCTCCTGCCTCCCCAGGGGCCGGAGGGGAGCCCCAGGACCCAATAAGCCCCCCTGCATTACTGTGGTATGTCCCCTGGCCACATACGGCAGCGTGTACCCATTTACCCCAGCCCCGCCCGACCCCTGAATCTCCTTTGGAAACTTTGGGCCAGATGGTTGCCGGCCACCACTTGTATGCCTCCAGGGACGGGCCTCTCACTCCCCCTGAGGCATCCACTCCAGTATTGCTGGTCTTGCTTGTCTGAAAGTTCTTCTACTGCGCTCATATGAGTGTCTCAGGAGTGTCCCTCTGGTCTTAATGCTCCTTTTGGGACAACGGAAAACAATCAGATTTCCCAGAAGTCTATGGGCGCTGCCCAGCCAGCCCGAAGCCGGGGTGCAGCTGGCTCCTGCCGCCCTCGTCTTTCTGCTCCACTCGGGATCCTGAGCTGCCTCAGACCCTGCTCGCCAGGACCTTTGCTATTGCAAACAGAAAACCTGATTCCACCTGCTTAAGTAGAAAATAAATTTACTGATTCCAGTTTGGAAATATCATGTCTTCAGGTGCAGCGTGATCGAGGGGGCTCAGATGGCGTCATCGGGGCTCACTTTCCTGGACCCCTTTGCCTGGCCTTCCGCTGTCTGGTTCATTCCCAGGAAGGTGACTCCCAGGGCTTCGTCCTTCCAGGTTCAAGTTCAGCAAAAAAGAGCAAGTGCTTGCCCCAGGCGAAGTTCCAGTGAAGATGAACTCTGATTGGACCAGCTTAGGTCTTGGGTCCCATTTCAACCAGTCATATTTGGTAGGGAGCTGCTGGGCTCTGCTGGGCCGGGCCACACCCCCAGGGTGGAGGGGTGGGTCCCTACATGGAGGCGGAGAGCCTTGCGGGGAATTTGGGAACATGGGTGTCAGGCAGCTGGCAACTCGCAGCCTCTCCTACTGGAGGTCACAGGAAGGTGTCCAAGGGCATAAAGAAGCAATGCCAGTCCCTGCAGGCACTAAGCAAAGGGGAGTTTCTTGAAAGGAGAGCTGGTGCTGTTGGAAGGATCGAGAAGTTCATCCATAAAACAGCGGTGCCTGGTATGGAGTTAGTCACCTTAGTCTTTGCCAAGTTACAAATGCCAGACTTCCCACTCCTGTGGTCAATTACATGTCTTTATCTAAACTTCCCCCACTCATTCAGCACTCATTCTGAGCCAGGTGCTGTTCTAGGTTTGGGGCAGGGAGGGGGCGGGGAGGGGACAGGTCCAGGCGCGGGGATCCAGGAGTGCACACCAGCTCCTGACCTAGTTAGCTGGCATCCAGAGAGGCTAACATAAAGGAATAAAAAAAGAGGCAGAAAACTCCGCCCCTGACAGCTCAGAGTCCCCGAGTCCCAGCCCCGTGAATTGCTTTGAGTTTCTATTTTCTTCTCCCCAGAGCCCCAGCCACCCACGCTGTCCCCCAAGTCCGGACGTTCTAGGCAGGACCCTCTCACTCCCCTGCCTCCCCGAGCCTCGCCCTCTTGAAAGGAAGTGAGTGCAGGGGGAAACCCCCACCTTCATGAGTTTCAGCTCAGACGAGTTTATGTTTTTAAAGTTACTTCTCGTATGAAACAAAAATCTCACAGTAAAACCAACACTCGATGCAAACAGATGTGGTGGGTCGAGCCCCCACCCAGATCTTCAATGTTTCAAAGCCCGGAGGTGCCCCCTCTCCTGAGGCCAGAGTCTGACGGAGGGGCGGGGGTCTCCTTCTGCTTCCTGCTCTTCCTGGGGCCCCGGAGGCCTGGCCACACCCCAGCTGCCTCTCTCCTCCTGCACTCACACCTCCAGGGGCAGACTGGACTCTCACATCCTCAAAGCCACATCCACCCCAGCCTTTGCACAGCGGATCTGGTCCCCTTTCCTCGAACAATTTCCTCGGCTCCTCGAACTTCCCTGCATGCCCTACCTACCCCAGTGGACATGTCACTGCTTTATTCCAATGACGTCAGTAGAATTTATCTGTTCATTGTGGGTCTCACCTGGCACCTATTAGCTCACTTAACCCTCCTCCTCGCCTTCTGAGGTGGGGACTAGCAGCTCTTGTTCTGCAGAGAAGGACATGGGTGCACAGGAGGGCACAGGAATTAGGGCTCAACTCATTAAGACACTATTTTCCGCTCTCTGCCACGGCACCCTCCTCCTCGCTATCAGAATCCTAGTTCTGTGCAGAGCAGCAAGGTATCTAACCCCAGACAAAAACACTTGTTTTCCCAGCCTGCTTGGCAGCTGGGGTTCCAAGATCACACAGTTCTGGCCAGCAAGACATAAGTGAAAGTCAGCTGGAGAGGTGGCATCTGTGATGTTTTTGTTTTCTCCCCCCCCCCCCTCAAAATGCCCTTTGTTCTGCCCTCTTTCCTGCCTTGAATACGGATGTGATGCCTGGAGCTGCAGCAGCCATCTTGCAAACCTGAAGCCAGCAGCATGAAGATACCCACTCACAGGCTAAGAATAGAGGAGCAGAAAGAGAGAGAGAGAAAAAAGCCTGGATCCTTGACAACTTTGATGGGCAGCTGAACCAATGCCAACAGCCGCTTTATTACGGCAACAAAGTGAAAATGAAACCACCTGTTTGTTTCCTCGCCGCTGGCCAGGCCTACTGTTAGCTGGCGGCATTTGTAATTGAGGTCTCAGGGCTTCTAGCCCCTTGCTCTTCCCACTGTCTCAGGTGCCCAGCACTCACTGTTCATGGGGCGAGTCACTTGTTTTTGCTCTGCAAATTGGCTGAGGACGGTGGGGGTGGGGGGGAGGGCTTTAGGTAGGAAAGAGAAACCTGTTTTGAAACAGGAAGAACTGCTGGTTGTGGGCAGAAGCTGTCAACACGGTGATGCTCCCTCATTCGACAGCAACCACCCCCACCCCCAAGCACCCAGGCACCCAACCGATGCATCAGACTTGGCTCCATCCCATGCGACCATTGCCTGGTGGGCAGGGGAGCCCCGGCCAACAAGAGTTCTTCACTTGGGGCTCTCTGTCACAGCCCGGCTGCTCCTTGTTCCTTCTTCCAAAGCAGAGGCCCAGGGGTGCCCCTGGACCCTCCCACGCCCTCACCCCAGCATTCACTGTCACCAACTCTGGCCAGGTCTGCCTCCCCATGTCTGTTAAGCCCCCCTCCTTACCTGGCCCACTGCCAGCCCCTGCTCTGGGCCTTGCATCTCTTCCCTGGACAGTCGTTACAGCCTTTTCATCGGCATCCCAGCCTCCACTGTCGACTTATACTCAAACCTCCACCTGGCAACCTGGGGGATTTCCTCATTTACAAACATGATTTTGCTTCTCAGATGCCTTCAGAGATGCTTATACAGCACTGATTCATTCAATCAAGTAATCATTCAGCAAGTAGTTATTGAGCTGTGTGCCAAACACAGGGTTTGAGGGCAGGTCAAGTGAGGGCCTGTTCTTAGGAGCTTAGAGCCCAGTGGGGAGCTGCCGAATCTTCAGAGAGCCCAGGAAATGTCCCTTTTGCTTGAATCGTTCACCTTGACCCTAGCAAGTACCTGGTAGATGCTGGATACACAGTAAGCCCAGCTTTCCAGCCATCAAAGCACCAGTCATGGCATGAACCATCTTGGATGTGCCAGCCCAGTCGAGTCCCCGGATGACTGTAGCCCCAGCCAATATCATATGGAACAGAAGAGCCACCCTGCTGAGCCCAGCCAACCACAGAATCATGGGAGATGATAAAATGGTATACTGAAACAATTTTCAACCTTTAAAAAGTATTTTTATTGATTTTGAGAGGGGAAGGGAGAAGGAGAGAGAGAGAAACATTGATGTGAGAGTGAAACATCAATCAGCTGCCTCCTGCATGCCTCCTACTGGGGATCAAGCCTACAACACAGTCACGTGCCCAGATTGGCAACCCTTCGGTGCACAGGTCGATGCCCAACCAACTGGACCACATGGGCCAGGGCCAATTTTCATTTTTTTCAACAACAATTTTTACCGACTTTTCAGAGCCCAAGTCCCTGCTATCTTTTTAAAAAAAATTTTTTTTTATAAAAATTTATTTGAGCCAAAAATAAGATATGCCTGGAAGCAAAATCTCAACAGATTGAGAAAAATTGTCCCTGCTGTCTTTTCCTTTCATTGTTTACCTCTCCTCCCTCCCTCTTAACTCTCCCATCACACAATAAATGCTATGTATGTCTTTACCCTATCCTTCCACGCCTCTAGGGTCACCTGACTGCATCCAGGCCTTGTGGGCTATGGGAAGTAGGACAGGCTGGGCTCTGGGGAGGGAGGCAAAGGTCTAGGATGATTCTAGAAGACGTCTGAAGGCCTCGAGGAAGGTGGGACGATGAGCAGGGATCTGTATAACCGGAAGCTCAAGTCAACTCAGGCCCATGTACTAACCGTGTGCTCTGGGGCAGGAGCTGAAAGTGAAGAGCAGGGTGAAAGTGAAGAGCAGGGTGAGACCCAGCCTTCTGCTCCCCGGGGGCTCCGAGGCCAGTGGGAGGGACGGACGTGTAAATCAACACCCGGCCTGTGGTTGGGTTCACGTACCACAGCAGCGCCCTCTATACCGAAAGGAAGACTCTGGTGTCAGGTGCCAGGGGAGAGAGATTTTTGCTTCCTGCACTTGGCTGAAGAGCAGCCACGACAACAAGGAGAACACAAAACAGAAACACAAACTCTCATCTTCAAAGGAAGCAGGAGACACCTGTGACCCCAAACCACAGCACAGGCAGGAGAGCAGGTGGAAGGTGGTAAATGATTTAACAGCCCGGACAGGCAAGCCTAACTGCCCGCTGTTCCCTGGGGGCGGGGCTGGGCGGGAGGAGGGGCGGAGCCTGAAGAGATGCAAACCAACTGCCCTGGCAGAACCCCAGGAGGCTCCCAAGAAGGGGCCCAGACACCACAGATGGCGAAGTCTGTTTCAGGAGCCGGTGGACTCCAGGGCTTCCCCTCTGCACTGTGCAGCCAGGCGACCATCCTTCTCTAAAGCCGGGCGGGGAGATTCCAGCCAGAGACTTCCGGACCCAAGGCCACTGGCTACTGGCTACGGGCATGTGGGGGTGAGACCCCAGGCTGCTTCCTGGGGGGGGGAGGGGGGAGGTAGATTTGATGGTGCTTAGCAGGTAATCTCACTCCCATCCTCCGCCCCTCCCTCCAGGCCATGAGTGTAATTCCCACTCCACTGATGCAACCTGGCCCAGGTGACTTGCTTTTGGCCAATGGGTGGTTAGCATACGCATCACTAGGAGAGACCTGAGTGTGTTTTGCCCTTGAGCTTGCTCTTGTGCTGACAAGAGAACGTGCCTGGTAAGCCTGCTGCTCCGAGTGTGAAAGAAACGGCGGCTGTAGAAGGGGGTTGAGTGATTCCATCCTTGAAGCACCCTCTGCAGTAGCTTTGAAGATGAGGGACTGAGGCTCAGAGAGGGGTTAAGTCACAGATCCAAGATCACACAGCTAGGAAATGATGAAGCTGAGATTCAACCCCAGCAGGACCTGATGAACCCCCGGGGACACCTTAGTGGGGACTCCAGTGACAAAGCCCCAGGGGGTGGGCTGGGAAGGCGTTTGGGCTCAACTTGTCTTATTGGAGAGGACAGACCCAGCATCTGCAGCTGAGGCCCCGCCCTGCTCTGTGGTTGGCTCTGATCTAGGCTCTGTGTTGGGGAGGAAGTGGGGAGGAGCAGGTTCTGCCCTGGCTCTCAGGGTGGGAGGAGCCTGGGCCCCAGCTCCTGGGAAACCACCTGTCTGAGGGTGGAGGCACACTTGTTGGACGTGGGGGAGCCCTCCAGTCTGAGGGGAGAGACGTGGCCCTAGCTTGAGAGGGCCCAGGTGTGATGAAAAGACACATACAGCATCGTCCTATCTTGGGGAGGCAGGCCAGACAGCCCCTCCAGGTTACCAGGGACATGAGGTGACAGGTCCAGGCCTCACACTCCAGGACCTCAATGCCAGGCAGGGCAGGGCCACCCCATGTCTCCCAGACACCCAGCGGCGCCCGCTCCCCAGAGCTCACAGGTATAGAGCTGCCCTTCCTCCTTCTGTCCCTCCCGTCCCAGGGGGAGGGCTGGTCAGGGTCATTTCTGCTGCGAAGGCCAGGCCGTGGGTGGGAGTGGGTGTTTGACTCAGGTCCCACCTGTCCCCAGCTGGGTGCTCGCGACTCCTCACCACTCTCCGGCCTCCAGCAGCCGCTCAGCACAGTCTCCCTCCTCCTGCCACCCTGCCCACTCCCCCTCGCCAGCTAGCTATCCTCTTGTCCTCCTTAAACAGGCAGCACATGCCTACTGGCCAGGCCAGTGCCAGGCCTGGGGACACAGTGCGGACCTCACAGTCTTCCCTTCCGAGCTCACAGCCCTGCACGGAGAGCACAGCCCCCACAGCTGAGTCTTGAGCTCAGATTAGAGGCTCGTGGAGGGGGCGTGGCTCTGGGAAGTCTGGGGGCGTGGCTCTGGGAAGCCGGGGGTGTGGTTCTGGGCTGTCTGGGGGCGGGGCCTGGCTAACCCAGGGCCTGGAAGGCTCTTGGAGGAGGCCACCTGCAGTAGGACTTCCTTCACCTCACACAAGGGGTGGGGTGAGTGTCCCCCCACAGCTCGGAGACCTTGCCCTTCCCTCTGCCTGAAGGCTCTTCCCTGGACATTTGCTTAGTCTCTCTCACCTCTGCAGAGGCCTTCTGAGCTCTCCTGTCTAATGAATGAATGAGAGACTGGCAGACTTCATAAATGAATGAATGAGGCTGGAGGTGCCTGGAGCTCAGGCTGGGGGGGAGGAATCAGCAGAGCAGAAGAGGGGGCGGGAAAGGCTGCAAGATTGGGGTAGTATAAAGCCTGGTGGGCGATGAGAAGCCACGGAGGCCTTGGGCAGGGGAGGGGCAGTGCCATGGAACTGCCAGAGCTGCCTCAGAGCCCACTTACTCCTCACCAACTTGTCTGGGCAGAAGAGTGAGGACTGCAGGAAGGTCTGTCCCTGGTCCTACTGTGTGCTGCAGCAGCCAGGATGGCACCCCTGGAAGAACCAGATTCCTGGCTCTCTGAGGGCCTACTACACACCAGCCTTACAATCAAGTAGGTCCAGCTCTGTCCTTAAGGAATGGGGCCCAGACAGTGCCTGGCACACAGTAGGTATTCAACAGCCTTCCTCCTGTTACCCCCTTGCCCTCCTGAGAAGGGGTCAGGCTGCTCAGTGGCAAGGTGCTCGAGAGCACACCTTTGGTGCGAGGCTTTGGCTTCTCCTGTGTGACCTGAGTAGACGGCTTCCCCTCTCTGAGCCCAGCCTCCTTACCTGTAAACGGATGCACTGATGCTGCTGGCCGTGGCGGGTGTGGTGGCGAGAATCAGGATAACGGGCCTGAAGCAGCCCACGACTGATAAAAATTGCCGTCATTACTAACAGACCCTTAGCGTTTGTGATGCTCACGTTGAAAGAGGATCTTAGGACTGATCTAGTCTCACCTCCCCGCGATCCCAATGAGGAAACTGAGGCCTGGAGACGGGACGACTCACTCATGGTCCCTGGCAAGTCTGCACAAGCTGGGCACGGTGTCCTGGGGCAGCCAGGCCTGTGCGCAGGCCCCGGGCAGAGCACCTGAGAGCCAGGGGCCAAGTCCGCCCCCGCCTGCTGCTGCGTCGCCTGCCAGCTAAGAATAGATTTCACAGTGACCACTGCCAACCGATTTGATGATGGGAAAGACTACCTTTGAATTTCAATTAAGCCAAATATTATTTCCCCCCAAAGAATTCTGCTCTTCTCAGCAGTAGACCTGCATCACAAATCATCATCCTTAATCATTACTATTAGATTTTGAGTTTTGTCAATGTACGAAGAGTGGACATTTGTTTTCCGCAGCTTTGAGTTGCCTCCTGGGCCCCAGAGCCTGCAGCATTTATTCTGGCCCCTGTCCTCCCACGCCCCGCCCTGCCCGGGCCCTCCAGACTCAGCCAGGCTCGGGACTGACGACCCCCGCCTGGCCTTCCTCCGTGTCCCGTGTCCAGCCTGTGGCCGGGAACAGGACTCCCATTGCAATGCTCACCCCACGCTGTCAGCCCTCCTGGTGGCACTGCCACACCCACCTGGCCTCGGGACCCAGCGTCACCCTAGGGGACATGTGCCATGGTGGCCTGGGGTAGGGGCCCCCTGGCCCCTGGCTCTCAGCCCCCAGCTTCCCTGAGTACCACCCTCTTCTCTCCACACCCTGCAGGAGCCAAGGCCAGCGTGGGTGGCTGAAATCTCCCCGGTAACAGGCCTCCCCCTCCTGCCAGCCTCCTCCCCTAACCTGCCGTCCCTCCTCCCTCACCCTGCACCTGCTCTCTGGCCCCTGGGCCCCTCCCCCAGCCCCTCCCACACCCCCACTCCTGCTCCCTCCTTCCCTGGCTCTCCATGTCACCATCTGTGGCACAATCCTTCTCTGTCACTCTCTCTGCCACCCCCTCCTTCCCCTTCCTCCTTCCCCGCTCTCTATCCCTGCCTCTCTCCGCATCTCTCCCTCTCTTCCCTTCTCTCGCTCTCTTTCCTCCTCCTTTTATTCTCCCTGTCACGCATTTCTCATCACTCCCCCTCATTCTGGCTTTCCACCCACTCACTGTCCTCTCTCTCTCTCCCTCTCTCTCCACCTCCGACCGGCCCCCCTTCCCTCTATCTCTCTTGGCTCCTATCGTCCCCTGCTCCCCATTTCTCTTCTTTCCTTGGGAGGCTTCTCCCTCCATCCCCACCCCAGGCTCCTGCTGGCAGACCCCATCTGCGTCCCTGCCCTCCAGGACATGTCCCGGAGATGAGGGGGGACGCACCACGCACCAGTGGGAAGTCAGGGCTGGAGACCAGATGGAAGAGGCTCTGTGGGCAGACGTGGCCACCGCGGGCCTAGGAGGGGGCCCGGGCCGCAAGCAGTCTGGAAGGGGGCACTGTGCGGGGACCCCGGCTAAGGGGTGCTCTGGGGGCAGCTGGGGACTGTGCAGGGAGAAGGGACAACAGAATGATAACCAGCTTGGCAGCAAGGAGGGGATCCCTCACCCCACGGACAGGTAAGGAGGCTGGGGCTGGGCGGGGGGAGGGGGGGTCCCGCAGGGTGGGGTCCTGGAGCTCCCCCTCTGCCCAGGGTGCTGGCGGCTGGAAAGGGTGGGGAGGCCCAGGGGGCAAAGGGGCTTTCCTGTGGCCTCTGGGTGGGCTGTGGGGGTGGGGGGCCATTCATCTTGGAATTTTGCACCACAGCTCTCGGATCTGGGAATCACTGCAGGGCCTTGTCGGAGCTGGAAGCAGCCAGATGCATCGTGCTGCGTGGCCTCCTCCGCTCACGCGCCGGCTTTCCTGAGCCCCCTGTCTGTGCCGGGCGCCGTGCTCTGCACGCTCCCGTGTAATCGCAGCCACCCCGGGAGGTGGGTACGCTTGTCTTCATTTAACAGGAGGAAACTGAGGCCCAGAGGAAGGAAGTGACTTGCCCAAGGTCACACAACTCGGGCATGTGGGGCGGGTTCCTGGGGTCAGATGCCAGGCCTGGGGTGGGAGTGTTCAGTGGGCAGTGACCCGGGGCCTCCTGGGGGAAGGCCCGGGGCAGCAGAGGGCAAACAGAACACAGCTGGCCAGGGGCCAGCAGCCTGCATGGTCGGGTCTGGCCCAGTCCCTGCTTCCTTTAAGCCCGAGGCCACCAGGGCCAGGGGGTGCTGATGGTTTCTGAGCAGACAGAACTGAGTTTGAATTCTGACCTCCCGCTCACCAGCTGAGTGACCTTGTGCAACTTGCTGAACCTCTCTGAGCCTCAACTTCCTCTTCTCTGAACACCCGCCCCCGCGGGCCCTGGGAGGGTTTCATAATGTGAGTCTGAGGCGTCTGCCCAGGAGCAAGGCCCCACCTCGCTCAGAGCTCCACTCGCCGGGCGTCTTGGTCTAGTCCTGTCTTCTGATGTTCTGGGTGCTGTGCTAGGTGCGCAGGGTCCCTGCACCCAAGAGCCAGCACCCTAGAGGGGCGGGGGGTGGGGACAGACAAATGCCGAACTGATGGGGCGTCTGGAATCCCGCCGTCCTGAATTGTGTGGGGCTCAGGGCCGCCACCCGCCCTCTCTGGGCTTCCGTCCCCCTGAACAGTCCTCTGAGGGGTCCACCCCTAGCTTTCAGGCAAACGGTGCCAAGATAAGCCAGACAGGGAAGAGCCTCCTCCCGGGATGGACTGGATCATGCACAGGATTCCGGCTCCTTAAAGAAAAGGCGGCACCTAAATTGCAGGTCTGGCTGACGCCCCCGGAAAGCTGTTCTTTCCCTGCTTTTGGCGCCCTGGCCCCTTGAACTTGGCCAGGGGAGGTGGGTCCAGATTAAGGTGGAGGCAGAGCATCTCGTGAGGGGGCCGGGGCTCTGGGAGGAGCTGGGCCTAGTGGGTCCCCTATATCCTGCCAGGACCCTGTGCGTTAGCACGTGTGCTGTGTGGGTGGGTGCACACGTGTGTGACCGGCGAGAGGGAGGCTGTCCTCAGAGCTCACCCCCAGGCCTCCCTGGGGGCATCTGTCGCTGCAGCCTGGCAATCAGGTCTGCCCGGCTCACTGCTCCTCTCCTGGGAGCCCAGCACCCCTCCCTCTTCCATCGCTGGGCTGGACTGGCCGCCTGGCGGGGAGGCTGTAACGAGGATCTGCGACAGGGAGGCAAGGGGGATGGGTGGGGGACGCAAGGCTCCCGGAGGAGGCCAGGGCTCAGGTCCCAGATTCCACGGTCCCGGGTCTCAGGAGGGCTGGCTCGGGTACTTGGAACGCTAACATTCCCTGATTCAAGGCCACGGATCTAAAAGCCCATGACCACAACTCAGTTCTAAGAATCTACAATTCTATTTCTAGGCCTCCAAGAGTCTAGGGATTTGGGTCTATGGTCCTACTAGTTCCAGGTCCTGAGGAGCCGAGAGAGCTCTGAACAGGCCGGTGGGAGAGCTGGAAGCCAGCTGGGCGGCCTGACCCACTGTGGCACCAGGCAAGTGCCTTCCCCGGGCCTGGCCTCAGTCTGCCAGCCTGTGAAGTGGGTCCTCCCAGCTCTGCCCCTTCACAGCTCTGTGACCAGAGTGTGTGGACCCACTTTGCTCCCGGTCTGCATGTTGGGAATGGCAGACACAATGCCTACCATGGGATGTAGCACCTCACCCGCTTAGCCGGGAACCTGGCAGTCGGGCTCAGTGACAAGGAGCTGGCCACACTGCTAGGACCCCATGAGCCACTGCCCAGAGCCCCTCCCTTAGAGATGCGGTCCCAGGCCCAGGGGAGCTGATGAGGGCCTGGGGCGATGAGGACAGGCTGGGGTCTCTCCCGGGCTTGGAGGAGCAGGGAGAGTCGAGTCCAGCAGGGGAGCCAGGAGGAGTTCCAGCTCCTCATCACGCATGGGAGGTGTGACAAGAAGGGCGCTAACACAGTACGTGGGAATGCTGGTTCCCACCATACTGGGGGATGTGCTCCTACTGATGCTTCAAAACCCATCCTGAAATGCCCTTGTCTCAGGGAGGCCTGGCTTGCCAGGGCTGGGGGAGGCAGCTGAGTGAGAGTGGGTTGGCAACCGCTGCTCTAGTGTGTTTTGAATTTTTCTACAAGTCTCCCTCTGGGGGAGAAGGGGCCCCAGAGAGCCCCCCTCCCCAGGTTCACAGCCAGTCATCCTGGGCAGGGTCTTTGCACGTGGGCTGGGGCAGGCAGAGAAGGTCCCCAAGGGCTCTGACTCCTGAGCCTGTGGTTCTTAATCTGACGAAAGCTCTGGGCATTCAGAGTTTTCGGGGTTCACGGATGCTCTGAAGTTCATCTGGAGACCCAAGTTCAAGGTTAAGGAACCATGACATGCAGCAGTGTTTTCAAATGTGAGGGCTGAGACCTGTTGGTGGGTGTCCCAGTCCATTTGGGCTCCTACAACAGACTACCATAGATTGGGGGACAGACATATAAACAACCAAAATTTACTTCTCACAGTTTCAGAGGCTGGAAGTCCAAGATCAGGGTGCTGGCAGATTTGGTGTCTGGTGAGGGCCTGCTTCCTGGTTCATAGATGGCCATCTTTTTGCTGTGTCCTCACCTGGCGGAAGGGGAAAGGGAAAGGGAGCCTCATAAGGGCACTAATCCCCTTCAAGAGGGCTCCACCCTCATGACATAATCGACTCCCAACACCATCACACTGGGGGTTAGGATTTATTGCTTTGGTGGGAGACACATTGTCTATAGCAGCAGGTGATCCACACGGGGCTCCGCGGACTGGGACCATCTTATGTAGAAAGGGCAGGAGTTGCTTTATGAAACAATATGACTTCATTGGTTGCTATGTAAAATGTACCGGCATCGAAAATATTTGGAAAGCACCGGTGTAAAGGAAAGGGCCTATGTTGTCATCGGCTGATTGAATGATCCATTGATTCCTTATTGGACATTTGTGTAGCACTCGCCCTGTGCACAGGCGAGGGGACACAGGCCAGCGCTGGTCCCTGCCCTTTAGAGCCAGGCAAGCTGGCGCCCCTCACCACAGCTACGGTGGTGCAGGGAGGTCACTCTCCCTCTCTGAGACTCAGTCTCCTCCTCTGAGAAGTGGGGATACCTTGCTGGCCTGTGCACTGATGAGCTGGTGTGTGTCACTCTGGCCGAGCACAAGTTCAGTGTGAGGAGGGAGGGGCAGCTGGGAGGAAGCCATCTTCCGCCATGACCTGGCTGTGTCCTCCCTCCTCCAGGCCGATAGCGGACTGCTGACCGCCCTCCCTCAGCCATGGACCCCCTTGGCTATCCTTCACCGGTGCCCGCCACCTCGGAACCTGACAACGCCTCGGCCTGGCTCCTGGACGCCACCCTGGGAAACGTGTCCGTGGCCCCGAGCGCGGCCGGCCTGGCCGTCAGGGGCGTCCTCATCCCACTGGTCTACCTGGTGGTGTGCGTGGTAGGCCTGCTGGGCAACTCCCTGGTCATCTACGTGGTCCTGCGGCACACGGCCAGCCCGTCGGTCACCAACGTCTACATCCTCAACCTGGCGCTGGCCGACGAGCTCTTCATGCTGGGGCTGCCCTTCCTGGCCGCCCAGAACGCCCTGTCCTACTGGCCCTTCGGCTCCCTCATGTGCCGCCTGGTCATGGCCGTGGACGGCATCAACCAGTTCACCAGCATCTTCTGCCTCACGGTCATGAGCGTGGACCGCTACCTGGCGGTGGTGCACCCCACCCGCTCGGCCCGCTGGCGCACCGCCCCCGTGGCGCGCGCCGTCAGCGCGGCCGTCTGGGTGGCCTCGGCCGTGGTGGTGCTGCCCGTGGTGGTCTTCTCGGGCGTGCCCCGGGGCATGAGCACCTGCCACATGCAGTGGCCCGAGCCCGCGGCGGCCTGGCGCGCCGGCTTCATCATCTACACGGCCGCGCTGGGCTTCTTCGGGCCCCTCCTGGTCATCTGCCTCTGCTACCTGCTCATCGTGGTCAAGATGCGCTCGGCGGGACGGCGGGTGTGGGCGCCCTCGTGCCAGCGGCGGCGGCGCTCCGAGCGCAGGGTCACGCGCATGGTGGTGGCCGTGGTGGCGCTCTTCGTCCTCTGCTGGATGCCCTTCTACGTGCTCAATATCATCAACGTGGTGTGCCCGCTGCCCGAGGAGCCCGCCTTCTTCGGCCTCTACTTCCTGGTGGTGGCGCTGCCCTATGCCAACAGCTGCGCCAACCCCATCCTCTATGGCTTCCTCTCCTACCGCTTCAAGCAGGGCTTCCGCCGGGTCCTGCTTCGGCCTTCCCGCCGGGTGCGAAGCCAGGAGCCCCCAGCCGGACCTCCGGAGAAGACAGAGGAGGAGGAGGAGGAGGAGGACGAGGATGGAGAGGAGGGTGGGGAGAAGGGGGCCGGGAAGCAGGGGGAAGCGAAGGAGATGAATGGCCGGGTCAGCCAGATCACACAGCCTGGCACCAGCAGGCAGACGCTGCCTCCCAGCTGTGTGCCCGGCAAGGAGCAGCAGTCCCTGCCCCAGGAGCCTTCCGCGGGGGAGAGGCCGGGCGCCCTGCACATCAGCTGTCTGTAGGGCCGGTGGAGGGCCAGAGCGGCCCAAGCACAGAGCACAGGCCGTGGGTGCGCCACCCCAGGTGCCAGGGGCCCGTGATGGGCTGTTCAGATCCCACTGCTGCTGAGACTCGCTGTGTGACCTCCGACAGGTCACTTGCCCTCTCTGGGCCTCGTGTTCTCCTCTGTGACTCAGGGATGGGAGTCATCGGTCTAGACAAGCGCTGCCGGATGAGAAGGCTGGAGGGACATGACCGCTGGGCTGACCCTCCTGAGGGGGGGCCCAGGTTTAAGGGGAACGGCTGTAGACTGCCGTCCCCTGAAGACAGAGCATGCAGTGGGTTGCCTGAGTCTGGTCCTCAGAGGATAATCCAAGCCTGATTTCCTGGCTCAGAGTCAGTTCATAGGAGAGGGGCTGGGGCCCAGGTTCACAGGGAGCTGGACCAGCACCCCCCCAACCCCCCAATAGAAGAAAATCTTGCCCTGTGGGGGGCAGGTGTGAGGCTGCTCAGGCACCAGCTCTCCCCTGTTGCTGCAAGGCCTTGAGGCAGCTCTTCTCTCTGGGCTGCAGGCCTCACCTGCTGAGCAACCCAGTGACCTCCAGGCCCTCTTGCCAGACGGTCGGGCCAAGACTCCTGTGATCCTGGACTTGAGAAGAAGCGGATTTTCCAAGAAGCTCATTAAGTCCAGCTGCAGGGTCCCTTGCTGCTTGGGCCCTCTGAGTCCCTGAGCCTAATTTTGTACTTGGAATTTTGTATCGCTTTTCTTAAAGAGGGACCCCACATGCATAAGCTTAGGCCACCCAAAGCCTAGCTCGGGCCCTGCTGAGGGCAGCCCACGAATCCCCAAAGCAGCTCACTTTGTGTTCGGAGCCTGGACGGGGGTGTGGGGTGTCTCTGGGTCTGTGAGAGCTCACAGGGGAAGCATTCCTGTGCTTCCACCCTCACTGACCGAGGCAGGGACGCGACCAGGAGACCGGCACGGAAGGGCAGAGGGTAAGACAGTCAGTGCTGAGAGGAGGAGGAGGAAGAGGAGGAGGGGAGGGCAGGAGGGAGGAGGAGGAGGGAAGGAGGATGCGGGTGGAGGATAGATCTGTTCCATGACCTTGGAGCTGTCCTTGGCCCCTCTGGACTGAGCTCAGTTGCTGCATCAGTGAAACTGAGTTGCCTGGCCCAACAGTCCCAAGAAAACGATGCCATCAGGTGGGAGAGCAAATGCTCTGAAAGGCACAGGGCCAGCCCCTTGAGGCCGCTCAGTGCTGGGAAGAGGGGCTGGTAGACCGGAGCAGGCCTCTCGCCCTCTGAATTCCCCGGGCTGCAGGCTGGAAAGGCCCAGGGAAGACAAGACAAAAATGTGGGACCACAGGGCCCTCCCTGGTTTGGCTCAGTGGATAGAGTGTCGGCTCGTGGACGGAAGGGTCCTGGGTTCGATTCCAGTCAAGGGCACATACCTCCATCCCGGCCCTGGTCAGGGCACATGCGGGAGGCAACCAGTCGATGTGTCTCTCTCATGTTGCTGTTTCTCTCTCTCCGTCTCACCCCTCCCTTCCACTCTCTCTAAAAATCAATGGAAAAATATCCTCGGGTGAGGATTGACCACAACAACAAAGGTGAGACGACAGGGAGAGACCACTGCCCAAGGCTGGCCTGGACCGGCCTGGACTCCCTCCCTCAGGTGACCCCTGAGAGCCACAGTGAGACCGGCCCCGGGGAGGGTGGTACCTCTGGCTAAATCCCCCAAACCCTCCACCTGCAGAGGCAAGGGGCCCTCAGGGAAAGCACACGGACCACAACTTGGGGGACCCACATCTTCAACTCACCTCAGATCCTGGCCAGCCGCGACCTCTCCGGGCCTCAGTTTCCCCGTCATAAGATGGAGGTGGCTGTCCCAGCTTGCCTGCCTCCTTGGGTTTGGGGAGGACAATAAGTCACACCAGGTAAACTGCCACACACACTGTAAGGGGGGGGGTGACCCCTTCTCCCTCACCTCTCTGTATCTGGCCCTTGGGGGTGAGGACATGACGAAGGTGGACTTGGGGGTCAGAGGCTCAGGGAGACGGGGCCTGGAGGAGTGTTTTGCCCCCTTAGGGGGCCCGGGGGTCCAAGTGCAGAGGCCGCCCCACCTTCCTGATTCCTGGGGCAGGGAGGGAAGCCTGTTCTGCAAGGGTGGCTGGGAGGCCCCTTAGAGAAATTCTTTGCTGCTTCTGCCCCTAGCTCTCGTCAATAAAGATGGTGACACATGACAACAGCCATGACCGGGGTCGATTCCTTTGCCAGGTGCTGTGTGTCTAGATTGGTGTGCGTGTGTGTGTGTGTGTGGGTGGGTAGGTGGGTGTGTGTGGGTGTGTGTGTGTGTATGGGCGTCCATCTCTATCAGGATCCTCCCTGAATCTATCTCTCAGCTCTGTGTGCCCAGGCCTCCAGGGGACGTGGAAGATGCCCCTGACAAGCCTCAGCCTGTCATCTTACAGATCTTGATGCAAAAGCAGCAGTTATGCTTTCTTCCTCTATCCAAATCTCAAATCTCATGGAAGGAAGCTGATTGGTCCCAACTAGGGCACATGGTGGCCTCTTGGGCCAATAACCAAAGACAAGGTGACAGAGTGCCAGGTGTGATGATTGGCCAGGTGTGGGTCATGTGACCATCCTCCCAGCCAGAGAGAAGGTAGGACTCTGTGATGAACAGTCTGGCTGACCAATGGCGTGGGAGTTGGGTGTGGGACAGTCTACAATGGCAAAGGGAGGCAGGCCAGGAGTATCAATAGCAGGCTGGGGTGGGGTGGTTGGGGGATGTAAGCACAGTTCAGGTGCATAGTAGGTGCTCAGGACATCTCAGCTGTATCCGTGAGGGTCCAGTGCTGTGTGGGAGTGGTGCCAGGGCCAGGGCTCTCCCCCCCTCACCCCCCACCCCTGCCCAACATGCCTAACCCCACAGCCCTGGAGCCTCCCCACTACACATGTGTCACTGCCTGTGCACGCGTATGTGCATGTCTGTGTCGGGGTGTCCTGCTAGCCTTGCCCCTCCAGGCAGGGACCGTTCCTGGTGCATCTGTGTTTCCAGGGCCTGGCAGCACCATGGGCCCTTCATGTGAGTATTTAGAATAGATGAACGAGGAAGGAGAATTCCATTTCACAGCTCCCAGGGGAAACTTTCACATGATGACGTTGGCCTCCTTGGGATTTGTACAACAGGGTGACCCTGAAGAAAGGGGGAAGTGGGGGGCAGCGGGAGGAAAGATCTTGTATGGGGTTTGGGGCTGGAATCTGTGGGTTATGGGAGCTGCGAGGACTCCTGGGTGAGGGGAGGCTCTGGGGTTGTGAGGCTGAGCGCGCAGCAAGGGTGGTGATGACTCGCCCTGCAGACATCCAACTTGCTCAAACCCAGCCCTTCCCTTGAACTTGTCTCTCAGAGGTGGTTGCCAGGCAACAGCCCATGGCCACCATGCTCTGGACCAGGACTTCATGTGTCAGCCTCAGCATGACAGCAGAGGAGTTGGGGGTCGTAGGCCCTGCAGTAGGGAAGGCCCCAGGGCCTCAGGCCCTCCTCACCTACAAGGGGGCGAGAGACAGAGGCCACTGTCCCTTGGGAAGGTGACAGCCTGGGCTCCGCAGGACTCCAGACACGGAAGAAAGCACTCTCAAAGTGTGAGAACCACAGCTGTGCTGTGAGGGGCTCCCCCTGGAGTTGTGCAAGGCCACGGTCCGGCCAAGGTCTCGAGGGGCTCCCCTGTCACTGGCAGGCCCTGCTGAGGCTCACGGTGAGGCCAGGGGAAGGCTGGGAGGGAAATGCACCCCCTCAAAGTCATGAGACCCAAAGTCAGGGGGGCTGGGCCCTAGGCCCACTCTGCCACGAACCTACTGCGTGACTTCAGGCCATTCCCTTCTCCTCTCTGGGCATAGTTCCTTGAGTTCACACAGATTTTTACTGACACTGGGCTGGGGGTACAGTGGAGGAAAACAGATCCTCTGCTTGTGCCCTTGGCACTCACCGGCAGCCACACAAGTCACTGTGTCACTATGCAGTGGGGAGGGCAGTGGAGTTTGTTCTGGGGAAGCAACATTGTGGGAGGGTCAGTGGTGGGGGCTGCCCTGGGGGCAGAGGGTTGAGCATGAGTGTGCCAGGCAGAGGGACCTGCCTGTGCTAAGGCCTGGACGCTGGGGGATGCAGGAATGAAAGGCAGAGGCAGGGTCCCAGTTCAGGGACAGAGATTGTGTCGGATAGGACCTCCTAGAACAGTGGTTCTCAACCTTCCTAATGCCTCGACCCTTTCATACAGTTAGTTCCTCATGTTGTGGTGACCCCCAACCATAAAATTATTTTCGTTGCTACTTCATAACTGTAATTTTGCTACTGTTATGAATTGTAATGTAGATATCTGATATGCAGGATGTATTTTCATTGTTACAAATGGAACATAATTAAAGCATAGTGTTTAATCACAAAAACAATATGTAATTATATAGGTGTTTTCCGATGGTCTTAGGCGACCCCTGTGAAAGGGCCGTTCGACCCCCACAGGTTGGCGACCCACAGGTTGAGAACTGCTGTCCTAGAAGGTTAATACCTGTTGTGGGTTCAATTGTGCTTCTGTCCCCCCAGTTTATCTACTGAAGTCCTAACCTCCAGTTGGGCCCCTGCTCCAATATGACCGGTGTTCCTAAGGTTTGGACACAGGCCTGCGCACAGGGGAAATGCCGGGCAATGCTTCCACAAGCTGAGGCCCCCCAAAGGTTGCCTGCAAGCCACTGGGAGCTGGGAGAGAGGCCTGGAACAGCCCCCAGAAAGGAGCGACCCTGCCTGACACCTTGACCTTGACCTCCAGCCTTCAGAACTGAGAGAAGAGAAATGTCTGTTGCGTTGTTACGACAGCCCTGGCAAACTAATCTAACTCCCCACCTGCAAAGCAGAGACAACATCCCCCCCCCGCACCGCCGCTCCTGGCTCTCAGGGGGGACCGATGGACTAACTTGTGCATTCCTTCATTCAACAAAGAGTTTTATCGGGCAGCTGCCAAATAAACAAGCTGAAAGCAGAGAAATATAAGGCCTGTCTTTTGGGAACCAGGACCAGAGAGAAAGAGGCAGTTCTTTTTTTAAATATATTTTTATTGTTTCCGAGAGGAAGGCAGGGAGAGGAAGAGATAGAAACATCAATGATGAGAGAGAATCGTTGATTGGCTGCCAAAGAGACAATTGTCAATCCCTCCCACCCGCCTCACTCTGGAATTGCCTGGGTTTGAATCCCAGCTCATCCATTCACTGCCTGTTTGACCTTGAGCCCGTTCATGAAGCTTTCTGTGCCTCGGTTGCCTCTTCTCTGAGATGAGGATAAGAGCACATGTCTCTATTGCTAGGAGCTTTAAATGGGTTAATATTCACAAGCAGCTTCGAACAGTGCCTGGTGCATTGTAGCTGCTATGTGTGTGTTAAATAAACGTGAGAAGTGCTTTAAGCAGAAGCAAGAACCCATGCATGGGTGGGGTGGACGTCTCCTCAGGAGGGGTATGGCCAGCTGAGTGTGAAGAGGGAACTGGAGTTTGTGCACAGGGAAGGAGGCGTGGGAGACAGTCAAGGTGCTGAGAACAGCTCTGATATCCATTTTATAGCTGAAGACAGTGAGGCCTGCATAGGCCAGGTGACTTGCCCAGTGGCAGCACCAGAGGTAGGAGCAAGAACCCTGTTTTCCTAGCCCCCAGTCCAGTGTCTAGAGTTTTTTAAAACTACAATAATGAGGGCCGGGGTATCAGGAGTGATGTTGGGAGTGGAGAGAGCTCTGAAGCCACTGGTGCCAGCTCCTTGGTGGCCATTGGGCAGTGGCAGACAATGCTCTCAGGCATGACCGGCAGCCCAGACCCCACAGGACCTCAGTCGCCTCCTACAAGTCCAGCCCCTCCCCAGTAAGCCCTGCAGCCTTGGCAGGCCAGGGCCGTGTGCACACAGGGGCGAAGGACTGGCACACACTCATGTGTGTGTGCGCGAGCGTTGAGGGCCAGACCAGCCTTCACTTTTTCACGGGCTCAAAGAAAGTGCCCGAGCCACACTTGGCATTCTCCAGGGTCCCAGACCCCTCAGGTCTTGGCTCAGGCCCCGGGGGACACAGCCTGTAGGCAGGCAGGAGCCCATGCCCTCCATGGCCATCTTGTTAAAGGGGGAAATGAGGCCGGCTGTGGGACATGGCCTCTTGGTGCTGCGCTCTGCTCTAATGACCAGGAAATATGTCAATATTTGCACATGGGAACTGCTGGTCCTGTCGCACTGGGTCAACATGCCCAGAGGCTGTTTGGTTTTTTTATTTGTAAGAGGAGGGTTGACTCTGAGCTCTGGCCTTCTGCTTGCTCTTCACACAGAGCAGGTCTCTTCTCTCCGGCCACAATAAATGGCAGCAATTACAAGAGCAACAAAGAAAACACAATGCCCATTACAGTGGCACGTGAGCTCTCAGCCACACAATCAGGTTCGAACTCCAGCGCTACTACTTCTTCGCTCTGCGTGCCTTTGCGTTAGCCTGGGAACCTCTTGGAGCCTCAGTTTCCTCATCCATAAAGTGGGTTCCATACCCCCATCTCACAGAACTGTTGCAGGCCCCGCGGAGGCCAGCGCTGTGCTCTGTGGCCCGCAGGGGGCGCCAGGGACCTCCATCTCGCCTCTGGGAGCCCGACGCCGCTCGGCTCGGCCAGACTCGGTTTCATTCGTCCCCAATCGGATCCGTTCGGTCAGACTCGGCAATCTTCGGCCATCCTCGGCAACACTCGGCGACGCTGGGCTCTGCTCGGCCAGCTCGGCCCTGTTCGGGTCTGTTCGGCTCCTCTCCGCGCAGGACACAACAAAGGCCCCGCCCCAGCGCGGCGGTTCCGCCCTCACCCCTGCGCGTCCGGGTTTCCGTGTGCAGGCCCGGAGGCCGGAGCTGGGCCGCATCTCGGTGGTCTCGCCGGCGGTGTCCACACAGCGGGGTGGGTTTAGCTGAGCCCTGGAAGGTGCGGAGCGAGGCTGCGGCCAGCGGCGGTCTTTTCCCAGGACTGGAGAACGGAGTGGGCGGCGATGGAAGGGTCTGGGGTGGGGGAGTCACTCCCTTAGTTCTGCCCAGCGAGCCGGCCATTTGCGTGGGGAGGGAGCCAGCTGCCGCACCTGTTTCCCTGAGCCTCAGTTTCCCCCGCTGACCATTAACAGGGTCCGGAGGGCCTGGGACGGCGTGGGCCTCTTGGGGACTCAGTTTCCTCTTCTGTAAAGTGGGGCGGTTCGCCCAATTCGGGTTAGCACCTGTGGAGCCAGTCCTGGGTTGCAGAAAGCCCAGGATGGAGAAACTGAGCCCAGAGAGTGAAGTCACCCAGTTAGTCAAAGGGGGGGCTCAGGAGAACTAGGGGGCGAGGGAGCCTGCCGATGGGACAGGGAGGTTCCCATCGGGCCTCTGCCCACCTTGCGGGAGTGGGTTTGGAAGAACAAGGGAGCGAATGGGCGCCCCAGCCAGCCCTGCGCGTCTCAGTGGGTTCTTCCTCCTCCTCTCCCTCCCCCTCCCCCTCGGCTCCCTAAGAAGGTGATGGGCCGGGTAGGATGGGAGCATCCCTGGCCGGCAGGCGCGACCCGATCTCTCCGGTTTCCAGTTGGTGGCGCTCACGGCTTCCTTTGTTTAGTCTCTGAAGTGGTTCCTGCCCTTGAACAGTTGGATCAGTGACTGGCCAGTCCCCACGCTCCTGGCTGGCCTCAGGAATCATCTGGGTCTCGCTCACTTTTCTGACAGGCACACGGTTCCCAGGGCTTTGCAAGCACCGGTTCAGTGTCACTGTGTTATACCTTCTCCCAGCCCGTGGCTGGGGGTGGGTTCTGAGTGTCTGCCTCTGTGCTTCACTTTCTCCTCTGTGCGCATCAGGAGAATGGGCCCAGCCCCTCGTCACACTCAGAGTTTAACCGAGCAGCAGCCCCGAGGGGCGGCCAGGATAGCGTGCCCCCGGCGGGCGTCCCACCAGGCTGCTCAGGTGGCCTTGGCTCCCTCATGTCCCTCATGCCCAGAGACACCGAGGCTCGGAGGGAGGAAGACATGCCCAAGGTCTCACACGGAGAAGGGAAGGCAGGCGGTGGAGCTGAGACCCACCCAGGCTTGTCTGCCCCGGGGCTGCAGCTCTGTCTCCAAGCTGCCCGGCCTGCTGGGGGGCCAAGGGATGGTGCACAGATGGAGGGGTTTCAGGCAACCTGGGAGGAGAGCCAGACTCAGTTCAAGGGAGTGGAGGACAGATATTAAAGTGTAATATTTTTGAGTCCTGCTCTCTAATCTGCCCTGCCTCCAGCCAGCTGCCCTGCACCCAGGGGGACAGGGGGCTGTTTTCTGGGGCATTGATGTGACTGGGGGCCAAAGGACCTGGCCGAGAACCTGGCGCGTCAAGTGCCTTCCCAGGGCTCAGCCTCCTCACCTGTTAAGTGGGATGAGCAGCCTTCCCCGCAGAGGGGCGGTTGAGTGGGCACAGAGCACAGCGCTGGCCACATAAGAGGCCCTGACAAAACCATTCCTGTGTCCCCCTCCTGCTCCCCACCCATTTGTCCTTCCCTTCCCCCTTTCTCAGAGGCGAGGCTTTTTAAACCAAAACCCAGCTGTCTCCCCTTCCAGTGCTGCTGACTCAGCGCTTTTCCTGGCGGCAGCGGCGGGAGTGGGGAGGGTGGGAGGTGACTCCCTGGCTCCCTCCCTCTGCAGCCCTGGCTCTGCGCCCTGGGAGTGCTGCCGGGGGCAGGGCCACACGGAGGGCACAGCCAGTGTGGACCCGACCGTTTTCCCAGCAGCCATAGTCCTTTCGTCTGGGGCCCTGGGACCCCTAAATAGGGGTGGGGGGCCCCAGGTGGGCTTGGGAGGGAGAAGCAGCAGAGCTAGACGTTGGGAGAGCCTGGCTGTCGTCCCAGCTTGGACTCCTGCTGCTGTGTGACCTTGAGCCAGACCTGCCCTCCCTGGATCGCAGTGTCCCTGGGGAACATAAACGAATTGGATTAGATCATCTCTAAGCGTCCTTCAGGCCGGGACAGTCAGCTGTTGGTTATCTCCCAGAGAGGAAAACAGGCTCCGGTGAGAGCTGGTCAAGGCCACAAGCCCAGCGGTGTTCCGTCCTCCACGCCTGGCGCACCTGCGAGTGGCGGTGGGTGGGTTTAGGGCCCCGAAGTCCAGACTTCAGTAAATCCCCCAAGATCTCTGCCCTCCTGTGCCTCCTGAGGGTGATCATGTCACCCCTCTCCCGGCAAACCCTGAACGGCAGCCTTTGCCCACAGCCGTGCCCATGTGCCCTCGTGGGAACTCCAGTGCGATGGAGAGCACTTCCGCTCTGGAGGGTTGTGGTTCCTTTTCAGCAGCTGTGTGACCTGGGAGTCACATCAGCTCCTTTCCCCAGGCCGGGGCAGGGCTCCCTCAAATAATGGGTCTGAAGAGCCACTGGGTACCGAAGCCCCTGCAAAGAAGAGGCCTGGACAGGCAGTAAGTCCAGCACCAATGAAGAATGAGCTTGGCCGGCGTGGCTCAGTGGTTGAGCGTCGACCTGTGAACCAGGAGGTCACTGTTTGGCTCCCAGTCAGGGCACATGCCCAGGTTGTGGGCTCCATCCCCAGTGTCTGGGACATGCAGGAAGCAGCCGATTGATGATTCTCTTGCATCATTGATGTTCTATCTCTCCCTCTCCCTTCCTTTCTGAAATCAATAAAAACATTTTTTAAAAAAAATATAGAATGTGAGGGTG
Source organism: Myotis lucifugus (assembly GCF_000147115.1). Classification (NCBI taxonomy): domain Eukaryota; kingdom Metazoa; phylum Chordata; class Mammalia; order Chiroptera; family Vespertilionidae; genus Myotis; species Myotis lucifugus. The sequence continues at coordinate 97,223 of NW_005871989.1, forward strand.
CTGGGGAGCAAGGGACATTGACCGGCTCTGCACTGGTTCTCTGGCTGCAGAAAATCGAGGCCTTTTTTTTTTTTAATATATATTTTTTATTGATTTTTTTTACAGAGAGGAAAGGAGAGAGATAGAGAGTCAGAAACATCAATGAGAGAGAAACATCGATCAGCTGCCTCCTGCACATCTCCTACTGGGGATGTGCCCGCAACCTAGGTACATACCCTTGACCGGAATCGAACCCGGGACCTTTCAGTCCTCAGGCCGACGCTCTATTCACTGAGCCAAACCAGTTACGGCAAGGCTGCAGCCTTTTTAAACCTCCCACAGCCTAACCAGAAGGAAGCCGAGGCAGGACCCTGTGAACTGCTGGGGGGCATTTCCCCAGGGGCACTGGCTCTAGAAGACCAGGAGGATGAATCAATCATGGCAAAATTCTAGGTGGAGGAGGAGGACTTTGGCACCCATTGGGATGGGGGTTTTGTCTGGCTGCCACCCTGATAGCCCAGCAGGTAATGCCTTCACTCAGCAAACCTCTCCTGTGCCTGGCAGGGAGGGGGCTGGCACTGGAGTTCTGCAGACACCTAGGGTGTGACCTATGAGTGGGTGGTGGCACCAGAGTTGGAACTGAGGCTGCCGGGCTGGTGCCTGTGCCCTCTCCCCTTTTCAGCTTAAGCTGGGGGCCCCCAGGAGCAGGATTCCAGAGCTGCCTCCCCTCCCCAAGCAACTGAAGGGGCTCCTGACCCCCTCTCTCCCCACCCCAGTTTCTCTGCCAGCACATCAGGGGCCTCCGATTACCTCCTGGCGCGGACTTTTTGGGCCTCGGAATCCAACAAGACCCCACCAAAGAGTTAAGCAAAGGAAATCCAGAGCTCCCATTATCTGGGCAGAACCCAGCGGCTGGAGGGGAGGGAGCAGGGAGGAGGGGACGTGGGAAGCCAGCTCAGCCCTCTTCCTCCGCCCTCCCTCCCTCTCGCCCTGCCTCCATCCCGTACTCCCTCCCTCCTCGGCTTGGCCTGGGGGTCTGGGCCAGCAACCAGTTATTACTGCAGACATGGGCCAAGGAGCCAGAGGCTGACCCGAGGCCCGGGGTCTGTGAGCGCTGGGCGAGGCTGCGGGACGGAGGGTGAGTGATGGAGGTCCTGCATTTCCCACCCACGGCAGGGCCGCCCACCCCCAGAGGAGGCTGGGGTCAGAGCCTGGAATTCCTCTCCTCCCTCCTCGCTTCCTGGACACATCTCGGGCCCTGCACCATTCCTCTGACGCCCGCCAGGCCCTCCAGGCTCTCCCCTCCCCATCCCCTACTGTGACTGAGGCCGGAGCCCCTGGTGAAGGGCTGCCCTCTGCTGCTCCTGGCTTGTGCCCACCCTGGTGGGCTGGGACGCACACCAAGTCTACTCTGTGGGGCCTGGCCCTTCCCCCCCCCCAGGAGACCCCAGCTCCTGAGTGGAGGCAGCAGGGACCCCCTAGCCACCCCCAGGGGCATGGCCCCTCACACTCCCTGCCCGGCACCCTCCTCCATGGCCAGTCTGTGATCCAGGCTGTCACCATTTCTTTTGTTTAAGGCCACTTTGCTTCCTGTCCCCCAGGCCAGTTTGTGTCTCAGAGCCTTTGACTGTCATCTGGCTGGAGCCAGCAGATAGGTCCCCAAACGGGCCAGTCCCCTGGAGGAGCCCTGGTCTGCCCTGCCCTGTCCCGGGAAGAGGTCACGCCGGGCAGAAGAAGGAGCAAACTTTTTATTAAGAGTCTTTTGCAGGTCAGCCAACTTCGCTGCGCGTAAATCTCCCCAAACAAGCCGGCGGCGGGGAGGTGGCGGTGCCATCTCCTGTAAATGCCAAGGAGCAGGCACGCCAGCCGGTCCAGCCACTAGTCCCAGGTCTCCCAGCTTGTCAACGAGCCTGGGGTTTCACGTCTGACTCCAGGGCCTCACCGTGTCCCATGAGGCCACGTTCTGGCCAGGAAATAGGGGATTGTTGTTTTTCTCAAAACCACTGGGATGTGCATTTTACAAATAAAAGGTGAGGGTGAGCATCCTGGACAGAGGGGATGCTGATCTGTGTGGATTTGACCTGCCTTACAGAGCAGAACCAGGACACCGGGCCAGGGGGCCAGGGCTGGGGGCAGGAGCTGGGGAACAGACACCTCCAGGAGGGGCTGATGGCGGGGGAGGCTGCCCCGCACCCCCTCGCTTCTGCTACTAGCCGGCCTGGGGAGGGGAGGTGCTCAGGACAGGGCCTCTGCCCCTTTAAAACCTCGCTCTCACCGCAGTGCTCAGAGAGAGAGAGAGAGAGAGAGAGAGAGAGAGAGAGAGAGGGTGGCGTTTAAAACAATACCTCCTCTACGGGTAGTAACCACAGAAAAATATTTTTGAATTGTACTAAATGTTAAAGGAGAACAAAAAAGGAAATAAACAAAGAAACGCCAGAAGCGTAAAAACCAGCCTAGTTTCAAAAGCCGAGTTTCTGATGCTGCGATAACTCAGCGCCAGCCCCCAAAGGCAGCCGCCACCTCAAAGGCTCCTGCCCGGCTTCCTGCCCGCCCAGCCCCGGCCTGTCTCCCGCGCTGGTCTCCGGGCACTTCCTGCCCCTCTCCAGGAACTCTGGATCCCTCTCTCTCACTGGGGCCAAAGCAGGTCCTCACAAAGCCTGGACTTCTCAGAGCCTTTCAAGTTGCCAGGCTTCCTAGTCCTGCCCCTTCATTCCAATTGACCACCTTGGCAGCTTATTGGCAGGTCCACTGTGATTGACACAACCACTTTCCAATGATTTAACTCTCGCCCGAGGCTTCCCTGCAAGGATTCGGGGTAAGGTTGTGCAGGTGTTGACTGCACAGAGATGCCCAGAGGAGGGGGGCTGGCACCAGCCCGTGCCAAGGCCCCTAGTCTGTGGTGCCCTCTCTCCTGTGTCTAATGTGTACCCTCCCCCCTCCCCCCGCCCCAGGAGCACCCTGTCCCTTGCAGGAAGGCCCGTGCAGGCCAGCAGTGGCTGCAGCAGCGACTCCTCACTGCTCCACAGTAGAACCCCGTCCCCACGCAGAACCCGTGTGTTCTCTGATGGAAGTTGCTACCTGCCTGCTAGAATGAACGAACTTTCCTAGCTCCTTTGTCAGGACCTCGCGTTCATGCCCCAAACCATGGGCTCGGCCGGAGTCCCCTCCCTTACAGAGCAAGCCTGCGGGTTCCTCCCAAGGGCCCTCTCACTTGTCAATGGAGAGAGAGCAAGCCAGAGGGCAGGGGGAGGGTGGGGAGAGCATTTGACAGTCTCAGTGGTTCTGGCCCAGGGGCAGCTGGGGCGCCTTCCTCACCCACCCCAGCTAAGGTCCCCCAGGAGCCTCCCCTGCTGGGCTGTGGCTCTCTCTGGAGGGGCTTCCTCCTTCGGGGACCTTGCGTGGCAGCGCCTTCAGAGACGGGGATCCTTCCGGGAGACTCAGCCTCCAGGCCCTGCCCTGCCCTGCCGGCCACAAGTCTCTGGGACCTTGGAGAACTGGCTTCTCTGTGTGGACCTCAGTGTTCTTGTCTGTTAAGTGGGGGCCCTGGCGTCCTTCCCCGAGTTATGTCGGGAACGCACTTGCTGTGGGTGGCAGCATGCATGCCGGGCACGGGCACAGCGGAGATGTGAAGTTAGATAGACTGTCTGTTCCTCCTCCCCCGCTCCAGGCCGCCATGGGGACAGCCGCCCTGGACCTCCTCTGGACAGTCCTTCTGCTCCCTCTCTTGGTGTCTGGGGTCCCCACCGAGGAGCACACCTCTGGGGAAGTCCTGGCCTCCAGTCCCCCCGGGCGCTGCCGACGGTGCTGTGACTCTGAGGACCCCCTGGCCCCCGCCTATGCTGCCGATGAGTCTGCAGCCTCGCCATCCTCCCTCCCATACGTGTGGCCTGAGGTCAGGCCCTACATTAACATCACCATCCTGAAGGGTGAGTACCCATACGTGGCTCAGGCTGGACTGGCCTGGCCGGGGACATGGAGGGCATGGGGGGTCTCTTCCTGGGCCTGGGGAGGGGAGGTGGAGGAAGCAGGAGAAACCAGGACAGACAATTATTCCCGACCCTTTCGTTCACACATGAATTAAACACCTACTATGTGTCAGGACTCTTCTGAATTCTGGGGCTGGAGCATGAACAGATCAGAGATACCCACCACCATTGCGCTTCCATTCTAGTGGGGGAGGCAGACAGCAATCAGCATACTACCAAGTTAATGAGATACAACGTTTGATGGTGACAAATGCCATGGAGATGACAAGGTGGGGCAGGGTAAGGGGCATGGGGAGTGCAGGTCTGGGGGCAGCTTGCCTATCAAGCAGGATGGTCAGTTCTCACTGAGGGAGAAGCCATGTGTATCTGGGGAAGAGCATTTCAGGCAAAGCGAACAGCACGTTCAAAGGCCCTGGGGTGGGAGTGGGCCTGGGGTTTTAAGGCACAGTGGCAAGGGAAAGAACTGGGGTTGGAGATGAAGCAGGGCCCAGATCAGACTTGGGTTTCTCCTCTGAGTGAGCTGGGGCGCAGGGGCAGGTTTGAGCGGAGGGAAGTAGTTGGGATCAGGTCCCTCAAGGCATAGGTGGCCACCTGCTTCTCGTGTTCAAGGTCAGCCTGGAACAAGGGCAGGGCAGAGGCATGTCTGCCTGGGGGTCAGGTGAGCTACTGCCAGACGCCCGGGCAGGTGGAGAGGGGCCAGGCAGTGCTAGGTGAACGGTCCTGCTTCGTGTCTGCGGAGTTTGCAGAGCGCTTTCCCACGCGGCATTTGCTGAGGGCTCGCCTTTTCAACAGCCAAGACCCCAGCTAGGGCTGGGCACACAGTGGGGTAAAGCCAGCCAAGGGCTGCCTGGCTCCTACCAGGGGGGCTTTCCTGGGGTACTTTCCTTGGTTCCTTCTTTGGGTCAGAAGTGCAGAGTGCACCCTGCCACTTGCCCACCCCCCTGGAGCTTGGCTTCATGCAGTGTCCCCCTTCCCTGGCGGGGAGGGGGGCTGGGCCTGCCTTCCCAGAGCCCTAGGGCGCGGGGATGGGCGGGTGTGGAGACAGACTGGAGGCGGAGCCCTGCTCTCCTGCTCCTGAGCTGTGCGACCCTGGGCGAGTCACTGAACCTCTCTGAGAGGAAATGGTTGGTGTCTTCTCTAGAGGGACATTCAGGGAGGCCATGCCCGGCGGGCAGTAGGTGCTCCACAAATGCTGGTTCCTCTGGCCTTTCTTCTCTGGGCAGAGCAGAGCCCTCCACAGTCAAGTGTAGGTGCCCCCTTCGTTCAGGCCCGGGGGCCGGGGGCCTGCCCTGACTTCCCCCTTGTTCCCACAGGTGACAAAGGGGACCGGGGCCTGCTGGGCACACCTGGGAAGCTGGGCAAGGAGGGTCCCCGGGGAGAGCGAGGCCCCCAGGGCACCAAGGGTGACAAGGGGCAGCGGGCAGCCCGGGCAGCCCCTGCCAGACTCGCTTCTCCGCCTTCTCCGTGGGCCGCCGAACGGCCCTGCACAGCAGCGAGGGCTTCCAGCCCCTGCCCTTCGACACGGTCTTCGTCAACCCGGACGGGCACTTCGACATGGCCGCCGGCCACTTCGTGGCCCCGCTGGGCGGCCTCTACTTCTTCAGCCTCAACGTGCACAGCTGGAACTTCAAGGAGACCTACGTGCACGTCATGCACAACGAGGAGGCGGCCGTCATCCTGTACGCGCAGCCCAGCGACCGCAGCATCATGCAGAGCCAGAGCGTGATGCTGGCCCTGGCGCCCGGCGACCGCGTCTGGGCGCGGCTCTTCAAGCGCGAGCGGGAGAACGCCATCTACAGCGACGACGTGGACATCTACATCACCTTCAGCGGCCACCTCATCAAGCCCGAGGACGACTAGTGCCTCCAGCGGGGCGGCTCCCCGGCGGGGCGGGCCCATCCCCCGAGGGGCCTCAGTGTCCCCCTCTGCACAGTGGGCCCGCGGGGCCTGGCACTGCGGGTAGCCCTCCTCCCCCTTCCCTCCCTCCCAGGCTGTTTCTGCCATCCCCTCTCTTGAACGTATTTTGAGAAGCCTTCTAACCTAAATAGTCTACAACCTGCCCAGCCTTTCAGACCAGCACTTCTCAAACTTGAACCTGCACAGGAATCGCCTGGGGACCGTTCGTGCTAAAACGCAGATTCTCTCAGGCAGGCGTGGAGTGGGCCCAGGACTCCGCATGTCCGGTCAGTTCATGGGTGACGCTCGCGCTGCTGGCCGATGGGCCACACTGCAGTAACCAGACTCTAGAACTTTCTTCCGAAACTTTCCGAACCCTCTGAACATTCTAGAATCATCACAACATCCTTAAACATTCTCGCTTCTCTGGGCTTCCCCTCCTCCCTCCCTCTCTCACTCTCGCCTGCACCCTCACCTGTGCAGCTGCTCGTTCTGTCATTCATCCAACCTCACGAGTGAGCTCACTCGGTGCCAGGCCCCGGGTAGGCTGGGGCGGGTCAGACGCAGACCCTGCGCTCGGTGGGCACGCAGCCCTGCCCGTTGGGAGACGGAGGGTTCCGAGACCTGACCCGGAGAAACGCTGGTGCTCTTGTCACAGAAGTCTGGGCTCCGGGCACTCAGACACCGTGGCCCCTCATCACCCGCGGTCCCCAAGGCTGGTGGGACAGGGCCCCCGAGATGGGGTGTTCCCGGCCTCCTCTCATTCCTGCTCCATGCCTGTCATCAAAGCAGCCCCCAGCCCCCTAGCTCCCCATACAGCTGTATAGGCACCTGCGAGGACTCCCGTCCTCCTCACAGCACCCTCCCTGTCCCCTCTGGGGCTCAGCCACGACCACTCTCAGCCCCCCCGCCTAGACACCTGGCCTTGGTTCTCCCGAGCTCCCCGGCCCGTCAGACCTTGCTGTCTGTCCCCAGGTGCTGTCTGACCCTCCTTGTCCCCTCTTGCTGTCCCAGTGTCCCCGCTCTCTGAGCGTTAAGGTGCTGAGACCCAGTCTCCCCTGGCCTGGTGCTGCCTTTGGAGATGCCAGGGCAGGGGCGCCAGGCTTTGGACCCTCAGCAGGTCTGAGGAACTGAAGCGGGTAACATTCAGGTCAGTCAGGGGGACCCTCCCTCCTCTGAGCCATGATGCCGAGAGAGGCCCAGGCCCCTCTCTCCTGGGAAGAATCAGACGCTAGTAAGGGACACCAGGCTTCCTGCCCCTTCTCCCCTCCCAGGTGGGCAGCCTGGTGTCCCCCAGCCTTCCTCTCCCCCGTCCAGGTGGCCTGACCCTCTCCCCCGGGAGGCGGCCTCCAGTCTTGGTGCTTACGCAGACTCTGGGGGTGGTCTCTGGTGCTCACATACAGCCAAGGGGCCACGTGGTGGCTGCGTGGCTGGGGATGGCAGCAGAGCCTGACTGTGCGCAGGCCAGGGCACAGCCACTCCCAGCCGCCTGCCCCTGCCCCCTTGTCCAGCGTGATTAAAGGTGCGTGTCTTCTTGGCAGTTCAGCCTGGTTCTTTCTGCTCAGCGCCCTTGGGAGACCCAGGGGACCCATATCCAGGGAGACTGAGGCTCCCCACCCGCAAAGAACCCAGCCCCTCGCTCACTCAGGCAGCCGATCTGCTCTGGGGTTAGCGGGACCGCCTCAGAGTCTGCTGTGCGACACCCTGGCTGTGGCCTCGGGAAGGTCCCACTCCCCTGAGCCTCAGTTTCCTTGTCTGTGAAATGGGGATGATGATAAGCTACCTCACGAGGCGCCATCAGGACTAGAAGAGAGGTTGCCTGGTGAGCGAGCGCCGAGTTCATCCTCTGAACCACTCCTATTGAGCACCTACTGTGTGCTGGGTGCCCCACTAGGCACAGAGGCTGCAGGGAGGAGCACGCCCATCCCTTCCCTCAGAGAACACGGATGGAGTCTGTGCTGGTCAGTGCTGAATGAGCCCAGGCCCTCACCTGGGGGTTTGGTCTCGTGTTTTATGTTTAATATTGACGAGAGAACTGTTGGGGGTTCTCTGGAGGAAACCACACACCACGAGGACAGTGGCTGACTTTCTACGCTAGAAAGTGGCTCCTCACAATGTATTTAAAGTCGTCCACGTGGACTCCTCTTGCCGAGCTGAGTGGGGCACCCTGCGCCGAGTGGGTGGCTGTCGCTGTGTTTGGTGGCTTCTGGGCAGCATGCGGAAGAACATTCTATAAAGGATGAACCGCCAAACTGCCCAGGACCCGCAGGCGGGGGGTGGTTTGCTGGTCGCTGAGGCAGCAAAGCTTCAGAAACTTCTTGCCGAGCAGGGGAATTGCAGTTTGTCCTGTGCAAACGAGGGCCAAAGGCCCTGGCATTTCCAGGCCACTTGGCTCAGGGTTCCGAGATGGGCTGTGTCATCCGACCCGCCGCAAGCACTTCCTCCATCCCCGGATCAGAGCGGCGCCTGGACTGTCTGGGCCGGTTCCCCCCATGGGATCCCAGTTCCTGACCTGGTGGCAGGGCCTCGATGGGTGGGCAGAGCCCCTAGAGCAGCAGTTCTCAACCTGTGGGTCGCAACCCCTTTGGCGGTCGAACGACCCTTTCACAGGGGTCGCCTCAGACCATCCTGCATATCAGATATTTACATGATGATTCATATCAGTAGCAACATTACAGTTATGAAGTAGCAACGAAAATAATTTTATGGTTGGGTCACAACATGAGGAACTGTATTTAAAGGGCCAGAAGGTTGAGAACCACTGCCCTAGATCTTTGTGATGGAGACTCCCCCATAGGCAAGGTTTGGATGGGGCCTGGGCAAGCGCCCTGGGAAACTGGAGGCCCCGAACCTGCTGCCAGGTCTGTGGGGACGGTGTCCCCTGGGAGCTGCACTGCTTAGTCCTGCCGACTCCCGCGAGCTGGCGAATTGCCCGCATAACCACATCCCCACCCTGGCGCCATCCCTTCAATGACGCAAATGACATTCTTTCTCTGAAATGTTAGGCAACAAGAAAGGGAAGGCTGAGGAGGGCCGGCAGGAGAATAGGAGTCAGGGGACCTCGTCTTGCTGCCCCATAGTTAGTCCGTTGGTCCTAATTGGGGTTCTGAAAACACAGTCATGAATACAGCTTCAAACACCCCCACGGCTTCCGTGGGGCAAAAGAGCATACAGTTCAATCCGAGGCAACACATAAGGCTAGTGATGGGTCCAGAGAGGCCAGACGAGTGGCCCTGCACTCCACTCCTCGAGTCAACCGGCTTGGCCATTGCTTGGTTGGGTGGGCTGGGGCAAATGCAGAAACTGTGGAGGGGGCCAGAGGGGTCGGACAGTTATCTGAGTGGAAACGGGCAGAGCTGGTGTCGCGTCCTGGTGGCTGCGGCCAGGATGGGTGGGCTAGACCTGCCACGTGGGGATCCGGGAAAGAGAGGGGAATTCTGAAGAGGTTAGTCAGGGCACGCTGCTTAGTGGAGGGGACATTTAAGCAGGGCCTTGGAGCCCTAGCTGGTTTGGCTCAGTGGATAGAGCGTCGGCCTGCGGGCTGAAGGGTCCCAGGTTTGATTCCGGTCAAGGGCACATGCCCAGGTTGCGGGCTTGATCCCCGGTGGGTGGGGGGCGTGCAGGAGGCAGCCGATCAATGAGTCTCTCTCATCATTGATGTTTCTATCTCTCTCTCCCTCTCCCTTCCTCTCTGAAATCAGTAAAAATATATTTAAAAAATTAAAAAAAGAAAAGAAGGGCCTTGGAAGGTGAATGAGGGTTTGCAAGGCGCACGTTATGGGGACAGGAAATGGGGGGATGAATGACTGGAGGTGGGACCGTCTATGTTCCGGACAGTGGGAAAGACCATATGCTAGAGAAATGTTTGGGAAGGAGGGGTGGGGGAGGAGATGGGATTGGAGACTGGACAGGTAGGGGCCAGTGTGAAAGGCCCTAAATGTCAGGCTAAGTCTGGGCTTGACCTCCCAGGTGCTGGGGAGCAGCTGGAGGGATCTGAGCAGGGCAGTCACTGGCTAGAGCTGGCGTCAGAGGCAGGTCACTGGTGGAGCATGGATTGCAGAGGGAGGGGCTGGAGGCAGTTAGGGGGCTGTGCTGTGGTCTAGGGGAGGACCCGGGACAATGCCTGGAAACGAGTGATGGGGGGGCGGGGGGGAGAGGGCTGTGTCCCCACTGGACTTCAAAGGAGGCAGGAGGCTTGCTAGCAGAGGGGTGGGAAGAGGGAGCAGGCGGGGTCCCGCCCTGGCAAAGGGTCTACCAGGCGGTGCTGGTCCTACGGGAGGGCAGGCCCGGGGCAGGAGGTGGGCTCGGATGGACTGGAGGCGTGGAGGGTGCTGGGTAACTTGTCTGGCCTCTCCGGACCCATCACTGTCCTTATCTGTTGCATCAGACTTAAAATGTGTGCTCCTGTGCCCCCCTGACGCCTTTGGGGGGACTGGAGGCTCTATCCGTGACTGTATTTTCGGAACCCCAAATTAGACCTAGGGACTAACCCTGGGGCAGAAAACGTGAAATTACTGTGGATTGTTCCGGAAAATATGAAGTGCATGCGCCAGGGGCTTGAAACATGTTCAGAGAAGCTCAAATTTCAGCGTGTGGGCTCTGGAGCCAGCCCAGGGCCTTCTGATCCCGGGCGCACGTTTTCACACAGCTCCTGGCTCAGAACAGACATCACTTCCCGTGTGTGTGACCCGGGCTTGTCACCTCCTCCCTGCGAGGCTCGGTTTTGTCCAGAGCGGGGTGTCTAGTGCGTGCTTGGTGGCGGCACATGGCGGTGTGGGGTGAACGGCTCTCGCTGAGCAGCGGCGGCAGAGGAGCCGCGGGAAGCCAGATCAGGGTTGACATCATGCACCGCTCTCTTCGGCTCCCCTCCCCCTGCCAGCGCCGCGGGCTCCTCCCAGTAGCCACATGCTGCCACGTGTGCATCTGGAGGACGGGAAAACGTAGGCAGACACGCCACACGACCAGAAACAGATGGCAAGAACATTATGGGAGGGGCCAAGCAGGGAGAGCCGGGGCCTGCGAGCCAGAGAGGAAGAAGGGATTTCCATGACACGAGTCAAGAGCGAGCAGGGCCAAGGCCGGATGGCTGGGCGCCCCTGGCCGGCACACCCAGCAGGTCGGGAGGCTGGGTGGCCAGGAAACACCGGGGTGGTGGGGCAGGGGCAGGGGAGGGGGTGAAGTCTCGGCCTGGGGGTGGTGGTGTGGGCTGGAGGAGGTAGTCATTGGGGTCCAGGAAGAAGTGAGGGACCCTCTGCAGGGGAGCAGCAGGGTGAGGGCAGGGGTGCGGGCCCACCTTCAGCTGGCTGACGGCCTCTCAGCACTGGAGGTAATGAATCGACGTCACAAACTCAGCCACACACGAACTAGGACTTGTTTTATGTCTCCACGACTGAACTTAATTTCCATCAGGCACTTCCTTCCTGCCGAAGTCAAAGAAACGCGCTTTGGCCGGCTGGGGTGGCACTGCAAGCTCACAGGGCCGCTGCTGACTTTGTCCGTGTCCCCTCTGCTCCAGGCTCCTGGCTCCGCCCACAGGCCAGCCTCCGGGGCCCTCAGGCCTCGGGGGGCATCCAGGTCTTTTCTGCACAGGTGCTTACAGATGCTGTCCCTCATCCGCCTGGACACACCATGTGGCCATTTCTTCCTCGGGGTGTCAGCTGCCTCCCTGGGGTTCTGCCTGGGGAGAGAGGATGGCCCCTCAGATGCCCTAAACCTGCTGGGGGTCTTCTCTGCACCCTCTTTACCAGGCTCATCTGGGGTGCTCGGGCTGGGATCTACGGCTCTACCTTGGCATTCCTTGCTTCTCTCTACACCACCCCCAGGGCCATCTTGAGTGTCTGGGAAGAGGGGACTGTGTATGTACTCAACACATCCTCTCCCAGAGCTTTGGCTGGGCACACAGGCTCTCTCTCTCTCTCTCTCTCTCTCTCTCTCTCTCCTAATATATTTTTATTGATTTCAGAGAGGAAGGGAGAGAGAGAGATGCAAGAGAGAGAGAGAGAGAGAGAGAGAGAGAGAGAGATGGAAGCATCAGTGATGACAGAGGATCATTGATCGGTTGCCTCCTGCACGCCCCCTACTGGGGATCGAACCACAACCCAGGCATGTGTCCTGAGCGGGAATTGAACCAGCGACCTCCTGTTCATGGGTTGACGTTCAACCACTGAGGCACCCTGTCTGGGCCAGGCTCTCTCTTCCTTATTTTGAAACTTAAAAACCTGGAGAAGACTCCCTTCCTCCCTCAGCCTTTTGCTACATATCCCTTCTGTGTTGCTTAGGATGCATTTGGGCACAGGGAGCACATGTCCCAAGCAGCATGAAGGAAAGTGACCCTGCAGCCCACGGCAGGGCAGCTCCGGGCCGGTCACTGTGGCTCAGCAGCGACGCTGAGGACCGGGTCTGCCTGGATCCCACCGGCACACTAACTGCACCAGCCTGGCTCTCAGGCCAGCTGCCCCCGGGCCGCAGGTGGCAGCCACAGGGTGGCGGCCCCGAGACTCTGTCCTGGCCCAGGCGTCACATCAGGCATGAGGAG
>NW_005871989.1:109862-117191 GCF_000147115.1 Myotis lucifugus
AGGCATGGAGGAGGGGCCAGCGGGAAGAAGAATTCAGTTTCTTTTACGCAGCAGCTTCTCCTCACTTCATTGGCCTGAACCGCTCACGTGACCACATCACCCATACCCCAACCTCTGGGAAGGAGAACAGGATTATGGGAAGCAAGGTTTACTCTTGAACCTCCGGGGTCTGGGCTGAACCTCCAAGCAAGGTGAGAGAGGTCACGGGGGGGGGGGGGGGGTTAAGAGTGCAGCTGGCTCAGTTTGCATGGGAGCCCTTTGGCCTGCTAGCAGATGTGGCTGTCTGACTCAGCCACCCTATCTTGGTTCTAGGAAGCCTTCCCCAGCTTGAAGGGTGACGTTGGCACCCAATCACAGGGCCCTGCCCATTGCTTCTGGGGGCCCAGGGGCTATAGCAGCACCCACGTCACCACCACCACCACCACCACCACCACCACCCCCGGAGCCCTCGCCAACCCTCCCGGGCAGAGTTGAGCTTCCCCGTGTTCAACTGAGGCTGCTGGGCTCAGATCTAACTGGGTGAACGAGGGCAGGTCGCTGACCTCTCTGTGCCTCAGTTTCCTCACCTGGAAAAAGGGGACTGTTGTGAGAATTAAAGAAGTGAGTATGTGTAAAAGGTTGGCACACAGTAGGCTCTCTGTAAGTGTTACGTATTATCATAAGGCAGGCAGTTAATTGTACTCATGTTGGAGAAAAACCATGAAGTGCGGAGAAACTGGGTCATTTCCTTCTCGTGTCATGTGTCCATTCATTCACCGAGTACGGATTGACCATCTGTCACAGGCTCCGCACGGGGACAAAGCAGTGACAAAACGCCCACACGGCCCTGCCTACTGTGGCCTGGAGTCTAGCGGGAAACAGACGCTATGCAGATCATCCCACCAGGACTTCAGATCCGGGTGAGAGCGCTCAGGCTAATTTGGTAGGGGGGGGGGGGCAGTCAGGGAAGGCCCCTCGGAGGAAGAGGTGGTTCCGCTGAGGCCCAGAGGGTGAATGGGGGAAACAGCACTGGGTGGAGGGATCAGCATAGGCAAAGGCCTGGAAGTAGGGACCTGCCCAGCACTTCCCAGGGACTGAATGAAGGGCCAGGAGGCAGGAAGGAGCCAGGCTCGCAGGACCTGGGATTTGGGTCTAGCCCATGGGCAGCACGTGAAGGAGTTTCAGGTCTTTGGGTCAGAGGTCGGCCCAGGATCCAAACCCAGGCCTTTCTGATGAGCATCCGCACCTGAGCTGTTAGTTCTCAGAGGACGGCTGGAGGCTGCTACGCCTCCTCAAGCTCTTCTGGTTGTTCTCGTGATAGGGCAGGGCTCTTACGGGAGTCTATGGGGAGCTCGTGCCCTTGGACCTCGACACCCACAGCCACTGGGGCGCTGGAGCCACGGGCACCAGCAGGTGAGAGCCAATGGCTACGTGCATCTGTCCCCAACTCCGGGTTCAGGGACACAGGAAGTTAGCTTGAAATTGGCCACAGTGGCAGTATTTACACCATAGTAATTGGCCAATGTTACAGTTTTAATTTTTATAAAACAAGGCTTTCATGAGAAAGTAAGCCCTCCCGTGATGAAAGGATGTTCCCCAGTGCATTCACCCCCATCCTGAAAACCAGTCACAGGGGACTGGAGACCCCGGGGCCTCTCACTCATGGGGAAGGACGAGCAAGCTTAGGTGGGGCGGGGCCTCCTGAAGGAGGTACTTTGGGTGTGGTCCCCAGGCTCAGTGACCTCCTCTTTCCCTGACACCCCCTCATCCAACCACCATCCCACACCCCATCCAGGGCGCATCTCTCTACGTTACCCTGCCCCCTGGTGGCCAGGGTGGTTGATGGCGCCAAGGGAGGCCCCAACTCCAGGGAGCCAGCCTGAGTCCCGCTGCTGGGATTTGGGAAGCAGAACCACAATATCCGCAGACTGTGTGAATACGAGTCCTAGAATCTGGGGAGGTTAAGGGGTGTGTGGGAGGCCTTCCCTGTATGCTCCAGCTAAGCAAGGCCTGGGTTGTTGTTTTTTGTCCCCTGAATGTGTTTCATTGAACTGGGCCCACTCTATGTCTCTCTCTCTCTCTTTAAAAAATACAATATTTTTATAAATTTTAAAATTTTATTACAGCGAATTCTTTTTTAAAAAATTCTTTATTGTTGAAAGTATTACATATGTCTCCTTTTCCCCCCATTGACCTATCCCCCTGCTCCCACCCCCAGCACAGGCCCTCGCCCCCCTATTGTCTGTGTCCATTGGTTATGCTTATATGTATGCATACAAGTCCTTTGATTGATCTCTTACTCCCACCCTCCCCTACCTTCCCTCTGAGGTTGGACAGTCTGTTTGATGCTTCTACGTCTCTGGATCTATTTTTGTTCATCAGTTTATGTTGTTCATTATATTCCACAAATGAGTGAGATCATGTGATACTTATCTTTCTCCGACTGGCTTATTTCGCTTAACATAATGCTCTCCAGGTCCATCCATGCTGTTGCAAATGGTAAAAGTTCTTTCTCTGTTTTACAGCAGCGTAGTATTCCATTATGTAGATGTACCACAGGTTTTTAATCCACTCATCTGCTGATGGGCACTTAAGCTGTTTAGCTGTTGTAAGTTGTGCTGCTATGAATATAGGGGTGCATATATTCTTTCTTATTGGTGTTCTGATTTTCTTGGGATATATTCCTCAAAGTTATATATTTTTAAATTGATTTTAGATAGGAAGGGAGAGGGAGAGAGGGGTAGAAACCTCAATGATCAGAGAAAATCATTGATCCGCTGCCTCCTGCATGCCCCTTACTGGGGATCGAGCCTACAACCCAGGCTTGTGCCCTGACTGGGAATTGAACCGTGACCTCTTGGTACATCGGTCAATGCTCAATCACTGAGCCACACTGGCTGGGCCACTGTATATCTCATTATAACCACACTTCTAAAGACAGATTACCTATATAGTTTGAAAATTTATTTTTTCTGTCTTGTTATTTAGATAAAACCTTAAAAGGGTTAGAATCAAATGGCTTGTATTTACTCTTACACTTGATACCAGGACTATCCGGAAAATGCCGCCACTGGTCATGGTACTGACATGCTCCCTTTGTCATAATCACTTGCATTTGTCCTGTCCCCAGGCTAAGAAGCTCCCTTGAATTAGGCAGATTTCAAGTAGCACACGTCCCTGAAACTCCCACAGTGCCCAGCACGGTGCTGCCAGCAGGAACTCAATAAATCCCTGTGGCATTAATGAAAGAATGAATAGATATCTCTTCATCCTAATAATAAGGACTTCTTCCCTTCCTTCCTTCCTTCCTTCCTTCCTTCCATCCATACTTACTTCCTTCCTTCCATCCTTCCTTCCTTCCTTCCATCCATCCATCCATCCATCCATCATCCATCCTTCCATTCGTCCATCCATCCATCCACCCATCCATCCTTCCATTCTTCCATCCATCCATCCATCCATCCATCCATCCATCCATCCATCCATTCATCCTTCCTTCCATCCATCCATGCAATCATTCTTTCAGCAAATACAGTTTGAGCACCTACCCTGAGCCACACGTGGCTTTAGGTGCCAGAGATGCTATGGGACTCCATGGACTTGACTTGTGTCCTCAATGAGCCCAGTCCAGCCAGGAAGGCAGACACAAAGCAAATCCGCCGCCAATGCCCAGCCAATTACAAGTGGGCAGGCGCTGGGGGAAAGGGCAGGCGCTTGCACTGAGCAGGCCCACGTGGGCTCTAGATGGGGTGGGGCTGACCGGGAAGGCCTCTCTGAGAGAGTGACCACAGGCTGACGGGGCAGCATGGGAGAGGGCCCAGGCTGGGGAGAGCCTTGAGCCTTCGAGACACTACCAGGCAGCCAGGGGCAGGGACGGCAGCCTGGGTCTCTCAGGGCGGGCAGGTGATGTCGTATGATAAGTGCAGTAAGAACCCTGTGAGGGACATGCTATTAGGTGATTTTCTTTTCAAGAGGCCAGTGGCTTGGGCCAAGGGCATGGCAATGGTACTTGTGAGGCAGCGTGATGGATGGATAAGGGGGAGGGAGGACAGAGAATGTGGGTCAGGGCTGGGGGTGCAGGACTGTGAGTCCTCAGCACTCCAGGGCAGTTGAGGCTGGAGGTAGGGGTGGATGCCATCACCAGAGCTAAGGGACCAGAGGGCTGGGGCCTGGGGCTGCCCCAAGAACCCTAGCAGTCAGGGCCAGGAGAAGGGGGTAAACCTGCACCTGCTAAAGGAAGATGAGGAACCACCTGCGTGAAGTTCCCTGCTTTGTCTGGATGTTAAGTGGGGTGAAGGGCTCTGGGAGGCTGGAGGCCAGGGTTCGAGCCTCACCCTGCTGTGTGACCTGAGGCTGATAGCTACACCCCTCTGATCTCAGACTCATCGTCTGTGCAGAGAAGGGACGGACTTGACCCAAATCCCTTGCAGGTCACTCGTCTTGCCTTTCTTTTTCCTTGGGCTCCCCTCATGCTTTCTTCCTGGAACCCAGGGTCCTGCCTTCTTTCCCCTCTTGTCACCCGGGCCCCTGGGACTCCCAGGGAGGAAGGAGGTACTGTCCAGTTGGGGCGGCTCTCCTTGCCTTGGCCTCATCTCCCTCCCACAGAACAGGCTCTGTGTAGAGGCAGCGGAGAAGCAAGCATCGCCCTCTGGTGGCAGCTTCTGGACCCACATGTCACTGTGCCTTGCGTTTCATTTAGCTCAAGTATTCTTAAAGCAATTGTTGAGCATCTTTTGCGTGTAATATCCTGAAGCGGGCTTGAAGGAGGTGAGCGGTGTGAAAGGGGGAAGGAATCCCGTATGTGGTGCTCAGAGCTCCACCGAATCAGCCGAACTTGTCCGTGTCCCGGTGTCCTCATCTGTACCGTGGAATCAGGGCATCGCGCCTGGAGTGCGTGTCAGCTCGCTCCCGGCCCAGACTCCATTTATAACACGCACGTGCTCAATGCCTTCAGAGGAGTGGCCATCGGAGGGGCACACTGCTGTGTGTGTGGGCGCACCAGCCTTGGGGTTCCTCCAGGCAGGGAGGGGCCGGGTGCGGAGGGGCCCTTCCAGTGCTGTCCCTGCAGAGCCCTGGAGGGTCCTCCAGGAGGGGAGACCCTGGCGGCATTTCCAGGAGCAGGGCTGCGAAGGCCCAGGGCCGTGGGGGCTCGCCCTTGGGTGGTGAGGTGTCTCTCCCTCCTCGGGTAGCAGCTGGGCTGCTGTAGCTCCGTGGCTCGGGTTTGCCGGAAGGAGCCACAGGGACGGGTGTGCTGGGACAAACACACCTCGTGGACACCAGAGCTGGGACGGCTCCCTCCTCTGGGAGGGAATGTTAGGGAGTCTGGGCCCTGCGAGTGAGATGCTGTGGTGGGGAGTGGGCATCAGATGAGGGTTGGACTCTGGGTGTTTAAAGCTCCAGGCATCTGCTTAAGCCACAGGGGCCTTTACGTCTGTGTCCACTGCTGCCGCTGCCCCCTGGCGCAAGCTGGTCTGACCCTTGGCCTGTGTTAGCCATTATGTGTGCTTCAAGGCCCGACTCAAAGCCTCCTCCTCCACGAAGCCTACTCTGAATAGGCAGCTGCCCGGGGGTGTCTGGACACCTGACACAAGCTCTAGCTGTTGTTGCTGCACTTACCCTGCTCCCCGTCTCCTCCACCAGGCCCTGGGCCCCTGAGGCTGGGGTGAGTCTTGGGCGGTTTTTTAGCCGCCATAACTCTCAGCCCAGAGCTGAGATGACACAGATACTTGACCAAAGCGCCATGCTGACCGCTAGCGATGCCTGGGGAAGCGTGATTCACTCTCCCTGGAGAGGCGGGGCTCAAAGCCATGGTGGGAGGACAGAGAAGGTTCTGGAAGGCCAGAGCCCCATAGCCAGGCAGGCACAGAATGTCCATCAGTGCCTCCCGTCCTTCCAAACTCAGCAGCAGCCCAGCAGTTAGGAGCATGTCTCCTGGAGCCCGGCGGTCTGGGTGCGAGTCCCAGCCCTGGCACTTACACCTGAGCGGCCTCAGGCAAGATACCTCAGCGCTCTTCGCCTCAGTTTCTTCATCTGTAAAACAGGTACTAAGAGCACCTACTCGAAAGCATTGCTGCCAGGACTAAATGAGTAAACACGAGGCTTCTCAGCTGTCCTCGTGCGCACAGATCACCTGCTGATCGTGTTAAGATGCAGGTTCCGCAGCTGAGATACCGCCCGCCTGCCCAGCTCCCAGGGCCGCTACTGCTGCTGGGCCTTCGCGTGGCATATCGGGAGTTTACACGTCTGCGGTGCTTAGCACAGGGCCTGGTGCGCAGCGAGGGCTGGGGAAGTGTTGCTAGCTGCCATCTCTTGGGGAAGACTATGGCTTCTAGAACTTCCTGCCTTCCCATCCTTCAGGGGCGTTGCTCTCTGGAGGCTTGGTGATGCTGTAGCGTCTGATGTCTGTGAGGTGGGCTGTCAGCACCTCCTCGGGGGTCTGTGTTCTGGGCCCCGCGGAGGGCAGGTGGAGGGCGATTTGGGGAGAGCTGAGAAGGAAACAGGAAGAGGGCTGGTGGCAAGGGGTGGCTCACAAGCCCCCTCATAGCAAGTGTCCGGACTTGCTATGGTGTGAGCTTCACAGCCTAAACCACACACCTCACAGCTCCCCCACCCCCTCTGCTCTCGCCGCCCCCTGCTTCCTGCAGGAGGCACAGGTGACTTCAGCCAGGGTGCCTGCGGGCTTCTGGGCTGGAACCACAGGCCTGAACCACATCCTCCGGTCAAAATGCCCTGTCCCCCTCCAACCGCCGTGTACTGGTCAGGCCTGCACCTCAGCTCGGCCTTTGCAAGCTCCCTCCTCCTGCACACCCCGCTGCATGCCCCCCTGCACACACACCCCCTGCACACACACACCCTGCATACCCCCCCTACACACACCCCCTGCACACCTCCCCTACACACACCCCTGCACGCCCCCCCCTGCACATACTCCCTGCACACCTCTCCTACACACACCCCCTGCACATACTCCCTGCACACACACCCTGCGCACCCCCCTGCATACCCCCCCTCACAAACCCCCCTGCATACCCCCCCAAAACAAACACGCTGAACGGCAACCCGGGGGCATAAAACCTGCACACAAGAGGCGCGGATACATCTCACATAGTCCCCTCATCCGGGGGTTTGATGGGACCAAAAGCTCTTGTTGTGAAACCCCCTCGCAACAAGCGGAGGGTATTCCTTAGCCCGCCCCAGGTACGAAATATGTCCCGAAACGGGGTAAAGTACTTGGTTCAGAACGGGAGGGGAGACAACCTTCAGCTTTGAACCCTACGGTGGGGGAAGGTGCAACCCCTACTTTACCCCAGTCTATCAGCTTCATATGAGGCGAATTGGGGACCCGGGTCA
>NW_005871989.1:118050-132293 GCF_000147115.1 Myotis lucifugus
TCACATGGTCACATAGCAGGGCTGACCGGAGCCCACGAGCCCAGTCTCCTGGTTTGTACTCCTGAGATCTGTTGCTAGATCATGTGATATATTTGGTAGATTCCCATTAAACAGGACCATCTAGGAGAATATCTCAGAAAGAATAATCAAAATACTCAGAGGTTATGTCAGGAAAACACTGGGCATGTTGGGAGCCAGGACATCTGAGCTCTGCCCCAGGATGGCTTGTAGTTCTGGGAAAAGTCGCGAGGTCGCTATGAGCATGAAATGTGATTCACAGTTGTTTGTCTAGGTTAAAGTATTGTTCATTAAATCCCCCATAATCCCGTGATATCTCGAGGGGAAAGGGCCAGTGGGGGAAGGGATCACCAGCCAGGCTCCCTGCAGGTTCACACAGGCCCTGCCCTGCCCCTGCCCCTGCCCGGGACCCCTGGCCTGTGGTAGGAACTCTGCACCAGGCAGCGGGGAGGGATCTGCCCTTCCCTCCCCAGGAGCCAGGATTCGGTAAGCAGCCTGCAAGCTGACCCGGTTCAGACGAGCCCCGGTGGGTGTGCGGCTGTGCGGTGGGAGGACGCGCCCGGGCCGTGCCTAACTCACTCTGAAAGCGAAACCAGCCACCCACCGACACGAGGGCCTCGGCGAGGGCTGCGCTCTGGCAGCTTGTCTCTTGATGAACCAGCATCAAAGTGAAAGCCAGCCCTCAGTCTATTCCAGGTCAGCCAGCCCGTGCCTGGGCCTCCAGACCTGGGGAGTCAGCCATCAGCCTCGTCACCAGCCAGGACGACACTCGGCCGTGACCCCCTTTACCGAGCACGCCCGGCAGCAGAAGGCGTCGTCTCGGATCCTCCTGGTTTACCTAAGATCCGATGCTCACACCAGCGATAGGGCCCACGTGACTGCCTTGTCCTGTTCCCAGGGCCCCCACAGGGAGAAGGCGGGGGGCAGGCACACTCTCCGGCCCCCCTCTCCGCCGTTCCCACCTCCCCATCACCCAGGCCGGGCCCCAGAGCTGAAGGGTAGGCTGGGGGCTGGCAACTAAAGATGACCTCAGGCTTTAATCTGGGTGTTCGGTGACTGTTGCTCCACGCTGGGCAAAGGCACCCGTGTCTGGTGGGAATTTCAACCGCAAACCATAGCACCCGGCCTGGCTGCTTTCATGGGGGAAGGAATTTACCCAGGATCCTCTGAAGGGAAGCTCTGGCAGGCCTGGCACACCAGGCTCCGAGGGTGAGGGCCTGAGATGGGCTGTTCTGCCCCTGCTCCCCCCCCACCGCCCCCCCAACCCTCCCCAGCCTCCTAGAATTCTTTGCCTCCTTGTCTGCATCGCTCCCTCGTTCCCAGGTCCGCAGCAGAGGCTTCTGATTGGGTGAGCCTGGCCACGTGCTCCCAGGGAGGCTGGGAAAGTCAAGGCTTTGCTTGTTGCTTGGGACACACAGCCTTTAAAGAAGTAAACAGCACACACACAGGAAAGGTTTGCGAAGCCGCCGTGCCACCACAGCGTGAGAGAACTCTCCGGCCAGCGCCGGAGAAGAAACACCCTGACCAGCGTCCTGCCTCCGCCCTGGCCCTCAGCTCGCCCCTCCCTCCGAAAGGGCTCCCTCCTTGCTACTGGGGGCCACGGGCCTAAGGCGGTGTTTTGCTGTGTGTTTACATGAAAATGTAAGGCCAGTATTTTCAGTGAGAGAATGACACACTTTTTAAAAATCCAGCTTTCTGTTTTTCTTGAAAATTCAGGGTTTTCTGGGAGTATCGAGCCACTTCTCCAGTAGATGGAGTCTCCGGTGTGCCTGGTCCCGCCCGCCCGCCTGCCCACACTCCGATTCCTGCCCAGACCCACCCAAACCCTGACAGCCGTTGCTGTTGGGAGGCTGATTGTCCCCAGATGCCATTGGCCCGCGACGTCTTCACAGGGCAGTTGGGGTGGCCCTTGGGTGGTGCCCACAAACATCACGGGTCTTGGTGAAAGCATAGGAGGAACAACGGCAAGGGAATCCTGCTTTAAAGGTGGTGGGGCACCCGTGTGAGCGCACAGGGCCACGGCTTTGGGCTGCAAATGCAGGCGCCAGGGGAATAGTGACGGGGCCCAGGCCGCCACGCTTCCCTGAGTGCGGCCAAAGGGGCTCTTCACACCGTCCCTGCCGCGGGCCGGCACATTCCGAAGCTTCCCCCTTGTGCTCAGCTCCCCTCCCTCTGGCTCACTTTGGCCCCTTCATCCCGGGGAGGAGACGTGGTCTTGGTGGCCTGTTTCAGGATCTGCCAAAATACAGCTGCACCTCCTCTCAGGCCCACCGACTGAGACCCTTGAGTGGTGATGGGACTGACCTGCCCAGATGCCAAGAGTCAGGGCCCAAGGGGAGTTCTATGGTCTCATTCTATGACGCAGGGCCAGGCGGTACCCAGATCAGGCTCGCCTGGCACCTACCCACTGCCTGAAGCTGGCATCGTCACTGATAAGGGGGCTCAGGGCCCCTGTTCTCTGGGGGTCCGTGGTCCCTGGCACTGAATTCAGGCTTCACTGGGGGTGTCATTGTAGAGGGGGTGTGGGTTTCTGATCTCATTTACCTCTTTCCTCCAACCGAACACTGGAGTTAGGCCATGTGACAGCCAGACACAAGCACCACAGAGGGACATTTAAATGCTGTCTGATTTTAAAATAAAAATACGAAGAGAAAAACAGCAAGCAAGTCTAAGTGCCAGGTAGAGAGGAACTGCTCACAGACACTTGGCAAACATCACACGTCTCTCCTCGCTGTGACACCTCCACTGTTTCTGAGAAACATCACAGGTCTTGGTGAAACCTGCTGAAGAATAAAAAAGTTAAAAGATTCTTTTCTACCTGCTTCCCACAGGACGGGGGAAACGCGGCAGGCGCTGCGGAGGCCTGGGAAGCCGCCCTGACTGGCCCCCCCAGAGGACCCTGGCTGGGCCGTGAGGACACGGGGACGGGGTTAGGTATCCGTGTGACTGTGGACAAAATGTTTCCCTCCCGGGCTGCCTGGGCCCCGGCCCGGTGACCCGGGGACGTTTTTAGGTTCCTTGGAGAGGCTGCAGATGAGCAGGGGTGCTCAGAGGCCTGGTGTTTGGGGAGCCCCGAGGGCCCTCCGACTCCCACAAAGGGTCCCGCATTTTTAATTTTGATTTTGGTTCTCACTGTGTGTAGTCCCCTGAGGCACTGTGTTCCATGAGGCAAAGCTCACAGAGAACAGAGCTGGTTCAGGAGCGTCCATTCCACGCTGCCCCCGCCTCCAGCTCCCCTCCCTGAGGAAAACCTCTCTCGAGGGAGTTCTTCCAGGGCTACTCAGGGCACACACATGCTAGTTCATGGACATGCTCCCATACACACCCTCACACATGCATGTTCACCCCCCACATGCACATACAGCACACATGCACCCACACCTTTGCAGACTCACATACCTAGACCCTCCCTCACACATGCATACACCCTCACACAAGAAGCTCACCTTCACACCCATCACGCTCACACCTGCGTACTCAGACCTACTCACCCTTACACACATTGTACAAATGCACTGGGCACATCCACACACACAGTCAGTCTCACTCATGCACACACCCTCACAAACACCCCCGCACTGCACAGCCCCTCACATTCACACCCTCACTCATACCCCTCACATTCACACCCTCACTCACAGCCCTTCACATTCACACCCTCACTGCACAGCCCCTCACATTCACACCCTCACTCACACACCCTCACATTCACACCCTCACTCACAGCCCCTCACATTCACACCCTCACTCACATCCTCTCACATTCACACCCTCACTCACATCCTCTCACGTTCACACCCCCACTCTCACACACCCTCACATTCGCACCCTCACTCACACCCCTCACATTCACACCCTCACTCACACCCCCTCACTCTCACACACCCTCAAATTCACACCCTCACTCACACACCCTCACATTTCACACCCCTCACATTCACACCCTCACTCACACCCCTCACATTCACACCCTCACTCACACCTGCCCCCTTTACTCCTGCAGGAGCGGTGGTGGTGGTGCACCACACACTCTGTTCTGAACTTGGCTTTTGTCACTCTGCCATCCATGCCGGGTTGTTCCATGTCACGAATGGAGAGCTGCCCCTCCTTTTGTTTTGTTTTTTATCACCACATGGATGATCCTTAATTTAATCTGCTTACCAGCTGTCCGCCATGGATGCACATTTATTTATTTACTTACTTATTTTTTAAGGTCTAGACTTTTATTTTTTTATTTTTTAGTTAATCCTTACCCGAGGATATTTTTCTGTTGATTTTTAGAGAGAGTGGAAAGGAGAGGGAGAGACAGAGAGAAGCATCGATGTGAGAGACACATTGATTGGTTGCCTCCCACAGACACCCGGCCAGGGCTGGGGATCAAGCTGCAACCGGTACGTACCCTTGACTAGAATTGAACCCAGGACCCCTTCAGTCCACGGGCTGATGCTCTATCCACTGAGCCACACCGGCCAGCGCCAGGGATGCACATTTAGCTGCTGCCAGTCTTGCTGCTGTGTGAATCCCTACACCGGCATGTGTTTCTCGCAGGTGGTCTGCGTCGTGGTACAGGATCTCAGGCGCGTGCTGAGATGTCAATCGAGGGTGGCAAACCCGCTCAGATCACTTCTGGTGGCAAACCAGCCCACACTTCAAGTACATTATTCCCAGTGCTGTTTCAGCTTTTTCTGGAAACCTTAGAAGGCAGCGATTGGTGTTTTTAAAACCTGCAATACCCGACTATCTAGTCAGGGGCACTGACCTCTTTTCCCTTACATTGTCAAACAGAAATGACAGCAGCCAACATAACAATACTGTCTGGTGTGAATGAATCCAAATTATACCTATTTCTTTGTTAGATAAACAAAAAAGGCACTTCTTGGTGTACCACGGAATTTTAGCAGCTAGTTTACATGTGCCACGAGATGAAAAGGGTTGAAAACCGCTGCTTTTGAGTATAAGAGCTTTGGGGCCTTCGATTCTTTCTCTTTTCCTTTATTCCTTCCATCCCTGCATCTTGGCACCCTCTGTCCGTCGGAATTTTCTAGGCGCCGGATGCATCGCGCACGTCCTGCTCTCAGGAACTAACGTAGACACATGCACAGCAGGTCATGGGGAGATGCCATGCCAGGTGTGTGCGTGAGTCCCACCTGTCTGGGGGGCCGATCCGGGAAGGACTGGTTCTTGTTGTTGTTAATTCTCACCAGAGGATTTTCTTGCCATTGATTTGTAGAGAGAGTGGGAGGGAGGGGGAGACAGAGAAGCATTGGTGTGAGAGAGACACACCGATTGGTTGCCCCCTGCATGTGCCCCAACGAGGGCCCCGTCCTGCAACCTAAGTACCTGCCCTTGACCAGAATCGAACCCTGAACCCTTCCGTCCACAGGCCGGTGCTCTATCCACTTAGCCAAACCAGCTAGGGTGGAAGGACTGGTTTAAAGTGGGGGGTGAGTTAGCCTGGGAAGAGTGGGGTGGGAAGGGGGTGACTAACTTCCGGTTTTAGCGCTGGAAGTCCTGTGTCGCCGAAACCCGGTTGGACCCTGGGAGAGCAGACAGCTGGTCCTGAGCCGTCCTGGCAGGGAACTGGCTTTCTACGCGAGCAGCATGGTTTGCATGACACACGAGATGCTCAGGGTGCTGATGTGGGAGAGGCCGATGAACCAGCCGCTCAGGGAGGAACACGGAAGAACACGGAAGAACACAGGTATTCAGGGCTGCAGCCCGGGAGGCCAGCGTGGAGGTGGCTCCTCCGCAAAGTGGAGATGGTGAGGGTGATGGCCTGCGGGGTGGAGGGGGTGGTTGGGGATGAGGGAGAGGAAGGGCCATGGAAGACGGCCACCGTCTGGCTTGGGGACTGTGGGGTGGGGTGTCCAATGAAGAGTGGATGGCGCCCGGCTGGTGTGGCTCAGTGGTTGAGCTTTGACCTATGAATCAGGTTGGATGCCAAATCCTGTGTGGTGTGGCCACCTGGCCAGGGCGGGAGCTGTATCTGGTGCAGCGAAGCCTGGCTCTGTGCAGGGGGCGGGGGGTGGGGGTTCTTCAGCTGAGGACTCAGCCACCTGCTGGCTTTCGAGGAGGCAGGTCATCGCCTGGGAGGGTGGGGTGCAAGGCAGGAGGGTGCGTGCGAGAGCGTCTGCTGGGTGAGACGCTGCCATCCAGGCTGAGCAGGGGGAGGGGTGGTGGCCCGGGAGACACTGGGGGTCTTTGCGACGGCAGAGGACAGCGGTCCCTCTGAGCCTGTCTCCCTGGCTGTGCACTAGACTCCTGGCTAGGCCCGTTTCTCAGCCTCCCTTGTAGCTGGGCGCTCATGTGGCCCAGATAGCTAATGGGAGGTAAGAAGTGTCAGTGGGGACTTTGGGGAAGGGGCCTTCAGAGGCTGAGGCACGCCTCTCTCTGCTCCTTCCTCCGCCTTCCAGCTGCACAAATGCAAGTGTGAGGGATGGGGCTTGGGCAGCCTCCTGGTCTAGGAAAAAGGAGAGGAGGTTGATTGATGATGCTCTCACTGCCAGACAGATTTAGCTCAGCGTCCCCATGACATCATAAAGGCCCTCCAGCCCTGGACTGCCTGCCTCTGGGCTTCTCTTATGTACGAGAGAAAAACTCCTCTCTGATTTTAGGCCACTGTTATCTTCTCTCTTGACACCCACAGCTGGACCGCATCCTACCTGGAACACTGCTGTGGGTGGAAGAGGGTGGCAGCAGGAGGAGGGCGAGGTGGCAGTTTGAGGGGTCTGGGTTGGCACAAGTCAGACTGATGACAAGGTTCCGGTGTGGGCTGGGCCCGGGCACTGCTGTGGAGTCAGACAGAGGGTCCCTGGGAGACGATGGTGCAGGAATCCGGAGGCTGAGGCGTGGACCCCGATGTCTCCCGGGAGTTGCAGTGTGAGGAAGGGGTGGGGAGGGAGGTGCAGGGCTGAGGAGGGCACGGGGGTCGGGTGGCCTGCTTGACTCCCAGAAGAGGCAGCTCTGTGATGGGCAAGTGAAAAAGTCATGGTCAGGGTGGGACATGGAGCCAGAAGTCCCCGAGACACTGATGAAAGTGGGGTCCCTGGTGGGGCTGGGTTCAGGGACGGTGGAGCGGCTGGGGCTGTGTCCACAGAAGCTGGGGTGCAGGGAAGTTGGGGCACAAAAGAGCTGTAAGGACACAGAAGGGGTGGCTGGTGCAGGTGGCGAGGAGGCGGGAGAGGCAGATAAAGGAATAAAGGTGCCCTAGCCAGTTTGGCTCAGGGGTTAGGGGGTTGGCCCTCTAACTGGAGGGTCATGGGTTCGATTCAGGTCAAGGGCACGTGCTTGGGTTGCAGGTTTGATCCCCAAGTAGGGGGTGTGCAGGAGGCAGCCAATCAGTGATTCTCTCTCATCATGGATGTTTCTCTCTCCCTCTCCCTTCCTCTCTGAAATCAATAAAAATATATTTTAAAAAAATAGTAACGGAATGAAGGGTAGATGCACTTGGTGGTTCGGGTGCTGGGAGGGAGGAGGCTGTGTCTACCCCCAACCCCCGTGCCCCGAGCTCCTGAGACAATAGTCTGGGCAGGCCTGGGTGGACTCTGTCAGGCCCCCGCCATCAGAGAAGCGTCTGGATTCCTCTGCGGGACCTTGGAGAGACCTGATGCTCTGCCAAACAGACCCCAGTTCTAGTCCTGGCTGTCGCATTCCGACCGGATGCCTGTGAGCCTCCGTTTCCTTGCCTGTAAAATGCGGAGGATGGGGCCGCTGTGTGAGAGCCCTCTGGGCGGGATCCGCGTGTGAAAAGCAGGCAGGAGAGCTGGGCGTGTCTGCTCACCTTCAACAAGCTCGAGCGGCAGGCGGTCAGAGGTGACACAGAGGCCAAGACGAAGAGCGTAGATTTTATTATAAACGCACCGGGAACCCGGGAAGGTTTGTGGGGTGTGGTGTGGTGAAATGGCCTGCGTTGGTTTGGGAAAGATTGTTCTGGTGGCTGAGTGGAGAACAGAGGGGAGGGGTCGGGAGGGGAAGGAGGGAGGCCGGTCAGGGGGCCACTGAGGACCTGGGGGGGGGGGGGAAAGGGGGTGGTGGCAGCTGCCACAGGGGGAGCACTCGCTCTTCTCTGTGCACCTGCTCAGCACCGGGCCAGGGCCGGAGCCTGGCAGCCCTCTCACCCCTCAGCTGGGCACCTCTGTCCCAGGCAGTTGATGCCACCAGCTGCTGCGCCTCCACACCTCAGAGGCCCCACACAATAGGCGTCTATTTTTGATCCAGTGTGGACTGTCCGGCTTCACATTGCTCCAGTGGATTCTCGACGGGGAGGTGGAAGCGGGAGACGAAGAGAAGGGGGGGCGGGGGGGGACAGAGAGATTGGGAGATGGGGAGTCGGGGGGATCAATGGTGAGGGTGTCAGGCCTGGAAGGAAACGAAATCACTTCCTCCCCATCCCACAGGTCAGACTCCGTTCATGGCCCCATCAACTGCAAGGGAGGCTGGGCGATGGAGTCTAGCAGATGGCCAGCAGGGAGTGGGACACATACCTTCTCTCCGACGTGCCCCCTCCTACGTGGCCCCACAGCCGAGGTCCTGATGGGGATGGGAGGACGGTGCCGTGTCGAGGTTCTCGAGGCTCCGTGTAGCCCCCGTGAGAGGTCCTGGCCTGAGCCCCTGGCCAAAGCAAGACCCACTGGGCTGAGTGGGGGGTGATGAGTGTGGGGCTGTCCCCTTCCCGGCTTTAGTGCAACAGCCTCATGTGACACCCCCACCCCCGCCCCCATCAGGGCCTCTGGCTGTTCCCTTCCCGCCCCTGGCTCTACTGTGGCTGCGTGCTGCTCACCGAGGCGGGGCTGTGCCAGTCACCTGCGGCTCCTCTGCACCCGGCTGGGCCGCTGGACATCTGGTTGCACAGCAAATGTTGGCTGGATGAAGGGAAGGAGGAAAGAAGGAAAGGGACAGAGGAGGGGACGAGCCTCGGGCAGCACACGCGGACAGGCCAGCCCCTCCCGCGGACACCCTGTTGGCGGGGGAGCTCATTACACGCTGGGTTCCTGATTTTTGGCTTCGCCTGGGGATGAATTTTTTTCTCTTGATTTGTGTTTTTAAGTTTTTGGTTTTTTTTAAATCCTCACCTGAGGTTATTTTTCCATTAGTTTTTAGAGAGAGTGGAAGGGAGGGAAGAAGGGGAGAGAGAGAGAGAAACATCGATGTGAGAGGGACACATCCATCGTTGCCTCCCACACATGCCCTGACCCGGGCCAGGGACTGAGCCTGCAACCCAGTACCTGCTCTTGACCAAGAATCAAACCCGTGACCTTTCGGTCTGCGGGCCGACACTCTAACCACTGAGCCAAATCGGCTAGGGCTGTTTTTAAGTTTTAACCGAATTCATGTACTTTGGGGCAGGAAATGCGTTATGCGGTATAAAAGGGTCTAGAGCCGCGGTTCTCAACCTGTGGGTCGCAACCCCTTTGGGGGGTCGAACGACCCTTTCACAGGGGTCTCCTAAGACCATCGGAAAACACATATATAATTACATATTGTTTTTGTGATTGATCACTATGCTTTAATTATGTTCAATTTGTATCAATGAAATTGGGGGTCACCACAACATGAGGAACTGTATTAAAGGGTCGCGGCATTAGGAAGGTTGAGAACCGCTGGTCTAGAGTGAGAAACAGCCCTTCTACCCCGCCCTCACCTGGCTTTCTTCCCCAGGAGAACTGGGGTTCCTGGACTCTTGAGAAGCTTCCAGAAATACATGCTGGCCAGTTTTCTCATCCGTGTGGTGGCTGTGTGATCGCCCTCTCTGGCAGCCAGAAGGCCTTGCTGAGGGGCTGGGGGAGGAACTGGCCTGTTTTGCAGCCTGCTCCCTGCGGTCAGGCATTGCTAGCCCTCCGGACACACCCGCAGGACCTGTGAGCCCTTCCTTTCACCCAGGAGGGCAGGACCGCTGAGCTCCCAGCAGCGTGAATCAGTCTTCCCGGCCACACTGCCCGAGGGAGTCGGCCTCATTCTCCCTCCAGCCTTTCATTCGCTTTCTTGTGTCTGTGCAGACAGATGTGCTGCTGACCTGCCCTCCCCGTCCACCTCCTGCTCCCCTTAGTCCCTTCTTTGAAAGAGACATCTGCTTAGGAGCAGGGCCATGACACTCAGGAGAAAGGGAGAGAGTAGAGCTGCTTCTTTAACATGTATGTATTTTTATTGTATTCATTAATTTGAGAGAGAGTGAGGGCATCAGTGTGTTGTTCCAGCTATTTGTGCCTTCGTTGGTCGAGTCTTGTATGCGCCATGACTGGGGATCGAACCCGTAACCTTAGCAAATTGGGACGATGCTCCAACCAACTGAGCTGCCCGGCTGGCCGGGGCCTGAGCTGTCTCTTTAGGACACTGGACACAGCTTCCCAGGGTCCCTGGGCCTGTGACACCCCACAGAAGTCAACGAGCACTTTTCTAAAGAGGGGTCCATATCCCCCCCCCAAAAAAATAGAGGGGGGAAAAGGTGAAGAACCATGACTTGAGAGGAAAAGGAAGGTTCTAGAATGTTCAATAAGTGGCCATCAAATGGTCCACAAAGCCCCCCAACAGAGTGACCTCTGGATGCTAACGTGGGTAAGGGGCCGGGAGGCCGAGTGGAAAGGGGGGTGTCCGAGGGATGGGCTTGATGAGAGCGCGAATTGCAGGGGACACCTAAGGGACATGTTTGTGTGCGGCCTGGGTGTTGGCGGGGGTGTGTGTGACCGGATGAGGGCGTCAAAGGCTTGAGGTGGGCTGTGTGGGATGGGGTGGGGGTGGTGGAGGCGGGGAAGCAGGGGCTCCTGTGTGTGGCACGGTGTGTGTCTATGCAAGAGGGTGCTGCCCGCCACAGCACCCCGCCTGCCAGCCCCGCCCCCGCGGAGGAGGAAGATCTTATCACCTTAGGTGCTTTAGGAGTTTCAGGCTTTCTCAGCAGCCAGATCTCCCCCTCCCCCCGGCCCCCAGGCCTTGCCCCTCCAGCCTCTGGCAGGAAGTGGGCTGGCCCTGGGATTTCAGTCGCTGCCCCATCAGTCTGCTATCTGAGTCGCCAGAGCCGGAGCCTGGCCCTGGGGAGATGGCTGTGGTCTCAGCCGCCGAGAGCAGCGGAGAGAGCTCGCCGCAGCCCCATGTCGCAGCCAGGTGAGGTGCCGCCTCGCCCTCGCTCGGCCGGGGCGGTCCCCAGGTACCGGTAGCTCCCTTGGGGTCCCTGCCACCGACCGCGGGGGCTCGAAGTAAAGGTCACGGGGAAGGGGCTCATACTGGCAAAGCCCACCCTATAGATCCCTGCTGAGGAGGCTTGTGGGGTGAGAGTCTGTGAAGTGGGGGTGCTGGGAGGTCTCGGGTTCGGGTCCGGATGGGTGCCTTCCTTGGCTGTGTAACCGGCAGGTTGGTGGTGTCCCCAGGCAATGTTGGGGAGATGGGGCTGCCTGGAGGGCACGCTCTCTCTCTCTTCTCCCGGGGCTGAGGCCTCCCTGCCCTTAACTGTGTGTGGAGTCCGGTGGGGATGGGCTGCTGGGGACAGAGCCTTCCCTGGGGTGCCCTTCCTACCCTCACAACCAGGATCCCATGCCTCCTGGGGAGATGCCCCCCAGAGGGAAACAGCAAGGTGAGCCCCATGTGTGTGTGGGGGGGGGGGGTCAGAGGGTACGAGGTCAATGGGATCCATCTCTGGGTACGGAGGTCCTGCTTCGCCCTCTCCCAGCCCCCACGGGGCCTCACATCCCCAAGCCTCTCATCCTTGGAGTCTCTTCTGGTCCCCACTGGGTTCCATCCAGGGGCCACAGGCTTCCAGACTGGCCCCCCTGCCTCCGTCTCCTCATCTGAGAAGAGGAGTCATAACAGTAGCGGCTCAGAGCGCTGCCGTGAGGGTAAATGAGGTCATATCTGCAAAGTGCTCACGGCAGTGCCGGGCACCGAGGCTGAGTATTAGTCACCCTCCTCATCCTCTTCCTCATCCTCCTGTCGTCATCGCCATCATTATCAGCATCTTCTGACTGGAATCAGATGAGCTGGGTGGGGGTCAGCCCCTTGGGCAGCTCTGCGTCAGCCTTGGCATCTACCAGCAGGCGACCTGACGCCCACCTCGCAGGGTGCTGGTGGCCCCATGAGTCAGTCGGGGAGCCGGTGAAGGGCGCGGGCGGATGTGTGAGAACCTGGACAGAGCAGCCCGGGCTCGGCGTCTGCCTCGTCCTCCCTGAGGCCGGGACTCTTCCTCGCTCTGTGATCTTGAGCAGGTTTCTGAGCTGAGCCTCGGTTTCCTCTTCTGCAGGAGGGCGAAGCCTCAGAGCCGGCTAGGAGCCCCCCCGCAGCCCCCCTGCAGGCCCCCTGCCCTGGCGCCCACACTCTCCTGTCTGTCCTGGCTCTGTCCTTCCTCCCTGCCCTTTGCCCCCTTGGTATGCCGCTGCACCCTCCGGCGAGGGTGGGGGATCCAGACCGTGCCTCTCCTC
Organism: Myotis lucifugus; assembly: GCF_000147115.1. NCBI lineage: Eukaryota > Metazoa > Chordata > Mammalia > Chiroptera > Vespertilionidae > Myotis > Myotis lucifugus. The sequence goes on from NW_005871989.1 coordinate 130,470, forward strand.
GGCCAGGCTTGTCCTGCTGGCACCGTGGTTGGACACTGGCTTCCTGCACTCTCGCATGCCTTTGCCCCCCCTCCTCTCACCTGGGGCTTTGTGCCAGGTCCTGTCCCGGGCACGGGCTGCCTGCTGACACCCTCCAGGGGCTGATGGCGCCTGTGCCCCGGGTCGTGATCTAGCGACTAAGGGGAGCAGTGGGGCTTGCCGGGAGAGCCCTTTGGCTGGGCTCTGCACTCTTTGGGGTCCCAATCCCATGCCCTGTAATATGTGGAGGCTCCAAAGAAAGAAGCAACCAACCCCACCCTGGGGAGCTCACCCTTCAGGGGGGACGGCGGGCCGTGCAGGGAGGAGCCCATCGGTACCTCTCTGAGCTCCTTCCCGCATCAGGCCAGATGCCGGCAGCTGGTCTGTGCGCCCCGTGCAGGGGGGCTGTCGGCCTTACCTCTGGGACCAGGGTCTGGGACAGGGGCTGGGCAGGGTGGAACGGCGTGAGAGAACGGGCCTGCGGATGGGGTGCGGGGATTGGATCCCAGCTCTGCCCCTTCTGTGCACGTGACCTTGGACGGGTTAATGACGTGGGGCCTTGGCTTCCTCGTCTGTGTAAGGGGGTGATATAAGCGGCCCCTAAGCCCCTAGTGGCTCAGAGATGAGATGGGCCCGTGTACCAGGCCCCTGGCAAGCACGCGCACTCAGCACACACGGGGCATTGTCATGAGGTGACGGTATGAGTTATGGATCCTCTGAACTGGCTCAGGGGGTGGGAGGGTAGACTCAGGGCAGTTAAGGAGGGGCCTGCCTGGGATGGGGCAGTCCGCCCTCACTCAGGCCCGCGTCCACCTCTTATCAGCCGGCGGCCTTGGGTGACTTCACGTCTCTGTTCCTCAGCTTCCTCATCTGAAAACAGGGATAATGAGAGTATTTCCAATGCTCTTGCTGCTGCATTTAAAGTTTCAGCAGAGCCTCGACAAGTGGTGTCCGTGTGGTTAAGGGGGCAGCCGGGGAGGGAGGGGGTGGGCTCTAACCCAGCTGTGCTGGCCTCCCCGGTGGTCGTGAGCACACCTTTCCCTTTCCTGGGCCTCGGTTTCCCCATTTTGAACAAGGGCTGGGCTTCCTTAGAAGCCCTTTCAGCAATGACAACCTGCGGGTCCCTGACTCTGACGGGCTACGCATGGGTGGGGCAGAGGGACCAGCAGGCGCAAAGGCCGTGAGGCTGGACCGGGCAGCGTGGTGGCGAGCGGACCCGCACACCCTGCGTGGGGCAGGGTGGGTGCTCACGGCGCTCTCTCCCCTCTTCCTCCCTCCAGGGCTCCCTTCCCCAGCCCCCGCCTGTGGATGTGATGGCGGCTCCTGCTCTGTCCTGGTGTCTGTCCCTCCTCGCCTTCCTCCTGCCCCTGGCCATCCCTCGGGCATCCACCGCGGAGAATGGTGAGGATCCTGGCATCCGGACAGCGGTGCTCTCCTTTCGGAAGGAGGCCAAGGCCCTTCTAGACGGCGGGCCCTGCTTCTTGGCAGAAGGGCCGCCATCAAGGGCAAGAGGAGGGAGAAGGAAGGCAGGAGCCATGGGGCCACCTTCCCCCTTCCCCCTCTGTCCTGCCCCCACTGTGCTCACATGCCTCTCCAAGCCACAGCAAGACACTGGCATCTCCTCCCTGTCCCGCCTCACCTTGCAGCCTCCGGGGCTCAGTTTTGTCCTCTCTGAAATGGGCCACTAACCCCTTCTCTGCCCTCCAGCGTTGTTTAGCTTCTCATCTGGTAGCCTGAGGGCCCGGAGCGGGATGGTGGGTGGACCCTGAGGGCAGGGCAGTGGGCGCACTCATACCTCCTCTTGCT
>NW_005871989.1:132393-141238 GCF_000147115.1 Myotis lucifugus
CACGCTCACCTGCTTCTACACTCGAGGGCCAACATCTCCTGTGTCTGGAGCCGGGATGGGGGTCTGCAGGCCACATCCTGCCACGTCCACGCCCAGCCTGACAGACGGTGAGTGGGGTCGCTGGCCAACCCGCAGACTCCCAGGACGGCGGGATCTTACAATCACTGACGCTTACGTTCCGGAATCCTCACTGTCAGATTCCTAAATATCTGTGCCTTGAGAATCTTGGATGAATGGGCCCCACAGACTCTTGCTACCACAGGAGTCTGGAAAATTCAGGAGTCTGATATTTAGACTCCTGGAACCTGGGTGGGAGTGGGTGTGGGGGGGTCCAGGCTGGTAATGAGCTGGACAGGGTAGACTCGGGCTTCTATCCTGAGGCTGGACTTGACTTTGGAGGAGAGGGGGAAGGAAAGGGGGCTCCCCAAGCTTCGGGAGGAACCGGGGATTTGGGGAGAGCCCTATGGCAGCTGTGGGGACGGGACTTGGGAGTGGTGGGGAGCTTGGCGGGGGGGCTGTGAAGGGGTTGCAGGGTGCACACAGCCTGCTGACAGCAGCAGAGGCTCCTGTGGGTGGGGTCCGTGAGGCTGCCAAGGCCCCGCCAGGCCCCAGGGGAAGACTGCAGGTGTCCCGGACAGGCTGGCCTAGATCACGCTGGCTGCTGTGGGCCGGCTGCAGAGGTGGGTGCTCATGGGGGGAGGAAGAGCAGATGCAGGAATTGGCACCCTGTGAGGTTGGCATAGAGCACCTGCGCAGACCAGCCTGGCTGCATGGGGGCCACCCCGCGGGCCGGCGCCAGGGCCCCTCCCTTTCTTCTAAGCAGTTCCTTTGCCTTGAAAGGCCCTGGAACAAATCCTGTGAGCTGCTCCCAGCGGGCCCGGCATCCTGGTCCTGCAACCTGATCCTGGGATCCCCGGATGTGAGTATCTGTCTCTGAGGGGAGAGGACCAGGGGGAGGGTGGGTGCCAAGGGGTGTCCTTCCAGAGACAAGCTGGGGCCCAGCAAGCCCAGTGGCCAGCAAGTGTTGGTGGAGCGGGCTGCCCAGGGCTGGGCAGTGGAAGGAAGGAAGGCCAGAACGCAGGCCGGACCGGGGGTGACGGGGCCCGGGGGATGAGCTCACAGGCTGCCTCTGCTCCCGCTGTCTTCCCCGTGCTGGCAGGTCCTCTGCACTCCATCACTCTTCCTCAAGTCGGGGGGAGCACCTCAGAAATGGTGATGCACACACCTGGCTCTTCCCGACGTCTCCCCCAGTGCAGGGGGTGTGGGGTCAGGAGTGTGGGTTCCGGAGCCGGACGGTCTGGGCTCCGGCCCTGGCTCCGCTGTACACCAGCTGGGGGACGTTGGGTGGCTGCCACGCCCCAGTTTCCCCTTCCGAAAAACGGGAATGATAATGGGAATGACAGGGCTGGTCTGAGCGTAAAGCACTCGGAACGCCACCCAGAGTAGAGCGCGCTCTTGACACGATCGTCCGTGGATCCTGAGCGAGTGGCAGAGCTGGGGTTGCACCCAGGCCTGTCAGGCCCCAGCCAGAGCTCTCACCGTGGCACTAGGCTGCCTCTGGAAGGACATGGGCTGTGCCCATGTGGGTGCGCATCAAATAATTGCCTGGCAAAGCCTCCTTGGCAGTGGCGGGCACCAGGGACACCCAGACCACATTTCCCAACCACTGCCAAGGCATATGCACTCCCAGGGGGCAGGAGAGGGCGGAGATGGGCTTGCAGTGTAGCGGACAAAGGCACAGCTCTGGACCCAGACTGCTGGGCCTGTCTCCACAAGCTCTGCTGGTAGCCTGGCCTCAGGTCCTGGTCCCCCCAGCTGTGTGACTTTCCTAACTGTGTGGCCTCAGGCAAGTCCCTAGGCCTCTCTGTGCTTCAGTCTCCTCAACTGCAGGATGAGGATAATAATAGTGCCTGGATGCTGAGAAAATCAAATGAGATGACACATGCAAATGCTTAGGAGAGTACCTGCCTCAGACTGAGTACTCAGAATGCATTATTGGCATCTCCACAACAACAATAACTATATATATAAAAGCCTAATATGCTAAGTGTCTGGCCAATCGGTCGATCTTTTATTCGGTTGACCGCTCGACCAGGCGCTATGATGTGCACTGATCACCAGGGGGCAGATGCTCTGACCGGTAGGTTAGCTTGCTGCTGGGGTCCGCCGATTGGGGAGTGGGCGAGACGGGCTGGACACACCCTGGAGCCCTCCTGCAGTCCCTCCACCTGCAGGCCAACCTCCCTCAGTCTCTCTCCTGCCCGGCTAGCCCCGGTCGGCCCCCGATTGCCCCGATTGGGACTGGGTGAGAAGGGCCGGACATGCCCTGGAGCCAACCTCCCATGGTCCCTCCCCGGCCTCTAAAATATTTCTCCTAATTAATTTCCTTTCAATGTGCACAAATTCATGCACCGGGCCTCTAGTAGTAATCCTATATAATAAAAGCCCAGCGACCCAATGGTGGAACAGCGAGAATGACCGGTTGACCAGTCACTATGACACACACTGACCACCAGGGTGCAGATGCTCAACACAGGAGCTGCCCCCTGGTGGTCAGTGCGCTACCACAGTGGGAGCGCTGCTCGGCTGACAGGGATGAGTGGCTGCTCTCGCAGCAGGAGCGGCCACTCAGAGGGCAATCCCCGCAGGCCACCCCCCCCCCCACCACCACCATGCATGAATCCTGTGCACCGGGCTTCTAGTATAAAGATAATACTAATGTTATCTGGGACAATCTGGCCCCCATAGAAGCTGGAAGAAGGCTAGGGCAGAGGGAGGACTTCCCAGCTCTGGGAACTCTGATGATCAGGTTCAAGGTTCGCTCATAGTGGCCCTGCAGCAGGTCAGAGGGACTGTGCCTGGGTCCTGGGTATAAACTCAGCCCGCCGGGCCCCAGAGCGCAGACCCTCAGGGTGCCTGCAGCAGGCTCCCTTCTGCAGGGCTGAGGGGCTGCCTCCGCACAGGGAGGGAGGAGGCCGCCGTCCGCTGCTCACTCGGCAGCCCTCAGTCAGGCATGGCGGGCCAGGGCTCGGTCTCTGTGCAGCTGTGGACACAGAGCCTGGGTGTGAATCTGGGTTCCACGGCGGACCAGACCAGACCAGACCAGACGTGTGACCTTGGGAAATCCCTGAACCTACCTGAGCCTCGGTTTCTCACCTGCAGGAGGGGATGGATGCTTGAGAATGGGCCAGAGAAGTGGCTAAAGCACCTGAGCAGCGCCTGCCCACATGTGCTTAATGCCTGGCCACTTCCTTCCAGAAAAGTCAGGGCGGGGGTAGGAGGAGCCGGGGGAGGGGAGGCTTTCACACTCAAAGCCCTGCACCTGCCTGGGCACCCATCCTGCTTGCCCACCTCTGGTGACCAGGGACTCCCTCCCTCTCCCCCAAGGCAGCTCCTTCGCTTTAGAGCAGGGGTTGACACACCACTGTGGCCCCTGGGCCACAACCGGCCTGCCATCTGTTTGTGTAAATAAAGTTTTATTGGCACATAGCCACACCCATTCTCTCACATGTTGTGTATGAGAGTGGAGTAGTTATAACAGAGACCATATGACCTGCCGAGCCCAAAGTACTCACTACCTGACCCTTGACAGAGGAAGTTTGCCGACCGTAGACAGTGCGGGCGTGGGGTGGGGCTCCACCTGCATTGGCATCTTGGTCTCCCCTCCTGCTCCCCCCTCCCATGCCCTCATCCTGATGGCCTCCCCCCACGCCAGCTGCCCCAGCAATACCTCTGCCCCCTTGCCTTGCAGTCCCAGACACTGACCTCAGCAGACGTCGTCCGCATGAGGGTGATGTGCCTGGAGGGGGAGCGGTGGAGGAGGGTGATGACCCAGGACTTCAAGCCCTTTGACAACCGTGAGTGAGGGGTCCAGGGGCCGGTGGGGGTGGGCTCCTCCTCCCCTGTCTTCTCTCTGGGATCTCACTGTTCCAGTCTCTCTCTATTAACTTCCACACCCACATCCGACAAGTTCACTGCCCGCTGCCCTGGGATGAAGTCCCGGCTCCTTACCCCGGCATTCAAGGCCACTGGGGAATCCACCTGGCTTCCCCTCCAGCATCCTTCCCTGTGGATAGGCCTCACGAAAGGCCAGCTCTCCGAACTCACGTCGCCCATCCCTGCCTCTGAGCCCTTGCACATGCTGGTCACGTGGTCTGGAAGGCTCTTCCCACCTGGAAAATTCCCACTCACACTTCAAGGCTCAGTGAGGAGTCACCTCCTCCTGGAGGCCTTCCCAGACTCGCCCAGCCCTTTGTACCTCCCCTTTCAGGGTGTTTATATCCTGGGTCACCACTGCCTGACTATGGGTCTGTCTCCCTCACTCAGCTGTGAGCCCCCTGAGGGCAGAGCTATCCCATCCCCGTGTGCAGCCTGAGTACTCAGCACAGGTCCAATGTGAGTGGTGCTCGGGAAGTGTTTGTTGAATGACTGAGTGCCTGGCCCCACCCCCAGCCCTTCCTGCCTCCCTCCAGATCTTGCAGGCCATCTCCAGGGAAGAGGTGGGCAGAGGGAGAGATCCAGGCAGCGTTCTAAATGCCGTGACTGAGTGTGGTCTGACTGGCAGGTCCTTGAACATGTTTGGCTCAGTTTCCTCATCTGTAAAATGGGGGCAGTTACCTGCTGCACATGGTCATTGTAAGGAGTCTATGAGCCAAGACTCAAACTGCTTGGCACACGCTCAATAAACATTCGCTTATTGTTCTTCGTGGAGTTCTACAAAGTCTCAGAATTATAGAACTTGGATCAATTTAACTTCATAATCATAAAATCTTACAATCATAGCAGGTTAATGACATAATTAAATTACACGAATGAGATGATCCATTTAAACCGCTTAGATCATTTCTGAGTGCAGAGAAAGGCTGCCCTGATTCATCCATTCAGAAGACAATTAAGCGCCTACTATGTGCCAGGTAAAAGTTCTAGGCGCCAAAGACACATGAGAGAACAAGCCCCTGCCCTCAGCAGGCTCACAGACTGGTAAGGGAGACAGAAAATGAAGAACCCAAAATAATGATTTCATATGTCAGGTGGTGATAGTGCTCTGGAGAAAATGAAGCAGGTGAGGGGGGTAGAGAGGCGGGTGGCACCCAGGAGAGAGGAACGGCAGGTGCAGCGGTGGAGGGGGGAGCACGTGTCGGCTTTACCATCTCAGCGTCGTGATCCAGCATCCCCCAAGCCGGCTCTCGCCTCCTTCCTCCCCCTCCAGTTCGCCTGATGGCCCCTGACTCCCTCGAAGTCACCCAGGAGGGGAGCCACACATGCAACGTAACCTGGACCGTCCCCCAGGCCTCCCACTACCTTGAAAGACACCTGGAGTTTGAGGTCCGGACAAGGTCCCTGGACCGCAGTTGGGAGGTGAGTACAGGGCCCAGCCCGACCTGCCCTGATTCCTATGCTGCTCACCCTGTCCCTCCTCCATCTCCGCAAAGGCAGGACGGCCCCAGGCAGCCCTGCGGCTCCTCTGCACCGCCTGCTCCTGCCTCTCCCTCCCTCCCTGTGACCCCGACAACCCAGCGCTCCAGCAGGTGGCAGATTCCAGGCTGGCACTAGGGAGGATTTACAAGCCAAGAGGCAGGCGCCTTCCCTCTGTGAGGTGTCAGAGGCCCTGGGACGCCACCTCTCCGCTCTTCAAATCCACAGGGGTCTGTGCTCATTCACTCACTCACTCCTTTATTCACTCACTCAGTCACTCAGCAAACATCTCCTGAATGCCTACTATGTGTTGGATGCTGGGGAGAGAGTGGGGGCCAGACTGGCAAGCTTCCCACTCTCAGGAAACTCACATGTATGTGTGTATGTGTGGGGGGGGCGGGGGGGAGTGGGGAGGCAGGCAGTCAGCAAACACGGAAACAGGAGACTGTGGAATATTGGTAAAAGTTATCAAGAAAATGACATGCGATAACACTTCTAAGAGGGACGGGTCCAGGAGAGGCTGCTCTGAGGTCTGAGGGTCCAGAAGGAGCTGACCCTGCAGAGACCTGGGGAGGGTTTTCCAAACAGAGGAAGCAGCCACTGCAAAGGCAAAGGCTGCCTGGGGAGGAAGGGTAGGGGGGAGGAGGGGCCGGGAAAAATAAAAAAGAGGATGCAGAGGTGGGAGAGGTCTGTGGACGCAGTGGTAGCAGGGCGACCAGCCTCCAGCCTGAGAGGTGGTGGGAGCTCAGACCTGGGGCAGGGAGGACAGGAGAGGAGGGGAAGGGTCCCCGATAGGCCCTGGCGGTGGAACCAGTTGATGGACAGATGGCTTTGGATGGAGGGGGTGAGTGAGAGGGAGGGGCTTAGGATGACCCCAGCAACTGGGTATTCAGGGAGTCTTTGGGGAGGATGGGGTGGGAGTGGAGGAGGGAGGGTGGCGGAGGGGAGAGGGGAAGGCTTTCTCTGTTTTGCTCCGCCTCCTGGTCAGCCCTGTCACGGGAGGGGGGGTGGGCAGTGGGGGCCCCTTTGCGCTGACCGTCCTGTCTCTGCCCCAGGAGGCCTCCCTGCTGACCCTCAAGCAGAACCAGCAATGGATCTTCCTGGAGACACTCGCTCCAGACACCGCGTATGAGCTTCAGGTGCGGGTCAGGGCCCAGCGAGGCAGCCTCCTGACCTGGAGCCCCTGGAGCCAGCCCCTGGCCTTCAGGACGCGGCCCGAGGACCAGCTCCTGGCCGGGAGGAGGCCTGACGGTACGATGGAGTTGGACAGGAAGGGGTGTGGGTCTTGGACAGCTGGTGAGGGAGGCCTGGGGCTGAGGCTACAGTGCTCAGCTGCCATCATTAGCTCACTTGATGTGACCCTGCAGTGTGAGCAGCGGGGGCATAACTGTGGCCATTTTACAGATGGGAACAGGGACTCAGGGAGGGCATGGGCTTGCTCAGAGCCCTGTGAGTTAGTGGGGAGGCCAGAGAGGCTCTTTTCGCTTTCTCTATCTTGAAACCTCAGACTCCTGGTGTTTTCCAGGGTTGGGGTGGGCTGCTTTCACCTCTCAGCCTCAGTGTCCTCATCTGTAAAGTGGGTACCATGATACCGAGGCCGGGCTGCTGGGATGAAGGCACACGATGCCCCATGTGGGTCTGGCTGGGCCAGCGGAGGCTGTGAAGGCCTAGGGGGCAGAGACTGGCCGTCCCTCAGCACAAGTTGGGAGTGATCTGGGTGAGGAGTGATCTGGGTGAGGCGGGGTACCTGCTTCCCCTCCCGCCCGCGGGCAGCCTCTTCACTGGGCCACATCCTCGTGGGCCTCTGCGGTGCCTTGGGCCTCCTCGTCGTCGTCTCCCTGCTGGTCAACTGCCAGTACCTCGGGCCGTGGTAAGAGCGCTGGCTTCCCCGTCTGTCCTGCGTGCTCCTGTGTGACACCCGTCCCCCCTGGCTAGGTCACACTCTGGGCTGAGCCCCTGCTCAGATGCCGCAGAGCTTCCTCTGCCTTGCCAGGAGTCTGCACTGCCAAACGCCGGGCCTTTCCCTGTGGTCCATCCCCAAAGACAGAACCAGCCTGATGGGAATTGGGGGGCAGGGAGAGTCCTCAGGGGGCGGGGCGGGGGACTGCCCGGAGCAATACTCTCAGGAGTCATATGTGTGTGTGTGTGTGTGTGTGTGTGTGTGTGTGTGTGCACGCCAGCTCTTGTGTGTGTTGGTCCTCGTGGCTCTGTCCGGGTCTGGGCATTCATTCATTTATTCCTTCACTTACTGAGTCCAGCTCAGGGCCGGGCAGGGCGCTGAGAGCTGGGACACAAGGGCTAGCCACGTGCACGCGGTCCCATCCTCCTGGAAGGAAGGTGGATACCTGTCAGTCACGCACACACATATATAACAACACCCTGTGGTGAGGACGGGAAGGAAGGTACTGGAAGCAGGGACGTCAGCTGGGAGGGGACACTTCCCCGAGGAAGCGATGACTCCCTTGACATCTGAAGGAAGAGCTAAGGGGGTGGGGGCGGGCAATGGGGAGAGGAGAGCAAACAGCATGTGCAAAGGTCCTGGGTGGGAAGGAGGCAGGAACATTTCAGAAACAGCGTACAGAGGCGCGGTTGCCACGGAGACCAGAAAGGGTGGGGGAGCGGGCTGGGCATGTGGGCAGCAGCCGGGCTCTCTGGGGTCTCGAGGCTGTGGCATCCACTTCCACACAGATGCCTCCCGGCCACTCAGACTGGAATTCGGCCCACACTCACCTCTCCCCACACCAGGCGGCCCTGGGCAAGGCACAACCTGGGCCACCAACCCTGACACCCCCGACGAGGAGGCCCCCGATCTGGCCTCTGGCCTGACCCCCTCCTCCTGGCCCACTCCGCCCCGGCCACGTGTGGCCTTGGCGGCTCTGGCTGTTTCCCACCCCCACCTCCTCTCCCGGGCCCCCTGCCCTTGGCCTCCACAGCGTGCAGGGATGTGTTTGCAGGTCGTGTTGCCGCACTTGGTTTGTATTTGTCTCGTTAGCATCTCAGCTCCTGGAGAGCAGGGACCTTCTCTGTCGGCCAGTCGTGTGTCCCCGCACCCAGCACCACGCCCCTTACTGGACATGCGATCGACATTGACTGAATGATCGCGTGTAGAGTGGCTTGGGGCTCTGCCCTCAGAGCTGCGGGCTGATGGCAGGACAGGGGGCCCCTTCCCTTCTCACCTTCCTCCCCCCCTTCTCCCCTGTTCAGGTTCAAGAAGGTTCTGAAGTGTCACATCCCAGATCCCTCGCAGTTCTTTTCCCAGCTGAGCTCAGAGCACGGAGGAGATTTCCAGGTAGGAGTTCGGAGGTAGCGGGCAGAAGCGGGCAGCTGACGTGCGCCAGCCAACGCGTGGGCAGTGGTGCCCAAGGGCGGGAGGTGGTTCCCACGCTGAATGGCACCTCCTGTTGGAGCCAGACTGCCTGGTTCTAATCCT